>NC_068322.1:1097852-1250352 GCF_025860055.1 Xyrauchen texanus
ACACTCTCTCTCACACACACACACACACACACACACTCTCTCACACACAATGACACACACACTCACACAATGACACACACACTCACATACACACACACTCACTCTCTCACACAAACACACTCACACTCTCTCACACACACTATCTCACACACACTCACACTCTCTCTCACACACACACACACTCTCTCTCACACACACACACACACACACACACTCTCTCACACACAATGACACACACACTCACACAATGACACACACACTCACACTCTCTCTCACACGCACACACTCTCTCACACACACACTATCTCACACACACTCACACTCTCTCTCACACAAACACACTCACACTCTCTCACACAAACACACTCACACTCTCACACACACACTCACACTCTCTCACACACTCACACACACTCTCTCACACACAATGACACACACACTCTCTCACACACAATGACACACACACTCACACAATGACACACACACTCACTGATCTTGTTAAAACTAGGAATAAATGAGTTTATTTACTTGTTTTCCTCATTTCAGGTGTGTAAAAACTGACATAAATAACCTCAAACTAAATGTTCAACTTTGACTAAAGTAATCTTTGATCATGTTTAAATATATTTTATATCTCAATGCAGAACTTGTGAAAATCTAGAAATCATTGTTTGTTCACCAGCGAATAATGAATAATGAGTTTCTCTCTAGAGTTTATACTTTATATATTTCACTGGTCAGTTTGATTCTTGAGACTTTACACTTTCAAACGGTATATAATACTATATAGTACTTGAGAAAATATTCACAAGTCAATATTCAAGATTATAGAGGTAAATACATGAGGAAATAAAAAAAGTGCTTTTACATGATTTAATTTTTCATAAACATGAAAAGAAATACACGTTTATTATTTCCGGTCACATTTGACCGGGAACAATTAGAACGGGATTTAATGACAAGTGTTCAATAGTTATAATAATAATAATAATAATGTGCAAACAGGCTGATCATAAATGCTTTAACATCAGATACTCACAGCAGATGAAGGAGATGCGGACACAGAGTCTGTGTGGATGAAAGCTGCAGGACACACACGGACAGTCCATCTGCAGACAAACAGCATCATATCATAACACACATTAAAACGCATTTTAACCTGACAAAGGATTTTACAATATGTTAATGAAATAATTAAGACCCTACACTATGTTAAATCCCTAATCACACGTGTGACATTGACCTGATCATGGCTGTATTCAAAGTTGTGTGTGTGAAACTGACCGGGGACAGACTGTGTGGTGCTGAAGTGCTGCAGCCTGCGTTACAGAACAGAAGATAAATAACACATTTAAAGACAGAGAACAAGACACTACTTGCACTTGATAGTTTTAACAAACTCGCTCACACTAAAGGATGTATATAATTGATGTGAGTACCGGTAAAACGTGTCCATGAATGATCCTTGACAGGACACGAACCAAGGGGGCCGCCATGTTTTTTGCCTGCCTGACGGACGGACGGAAGCGGAAGCGACTCAAACAACACGGAAGTGCGTCACAGTGTCCCTGCTGCAGAAGCGGCTACACAACCAGAGGGTTGACGCATAAATAAAGTTTTTACTTTACTCTAACACAATAAGGCCAAATTATTTACACATTTAATGCCTGACGTTTATTTCACAACAATAGCTGCAGAACGATACTGGATGATTTTTGTGTTTATTGTAGGTGGAAATAAATGTAATGACAACAGTATAATTAAATGTCGTAGATTTGATTTGAACAGGGAGGGGGACCAAATGTGCGTCCGCCAGTATTAGGAACACATTACACAATGCGTAATAACAGTTCAAAGTAATGAATAGAGAAATAAAAAATAATATTATTGCATACTCTGTATCATATAAAACATACAGAAAAATAATTTCAGAAATGTACCTGGTTATCTGTAATGCTTGTCACCATATAAAACAACTGTTAATTTGTATTAGCCTTTAACATGTTCACTGACTCCACATGTGATATAAATATCATGCTTTCTAAATTCATACCAAAGTTTTGAGTGGGTAACGGACCAACATTACACATGTTGTCAGCCACTGACTCTTGTGTTTTAATCCTGCAGGGGGCGCTTGACGCTCTGAACACCGAATCCTTCATGCATCCGCATTTAAATCTAAGAACGTTTATTCTTTTGGGGACATTTTACACTGGATAGTTATTTTTAATAAGAACTGATAATTGTAAAGATTCATACCTGTGAATGTAAATCCGCCTCAGCATTATCTATAAAAGCATTTATAAAAATCCTCCTTAAGTAGTGATAAACGACTGCGATTGGCCCATTCTGGCCAGCGCTGAGAAAAGTAACAGGTACCACGTGACTTTGCTGTCTAGTTGGCGATACCAACTCAATACCAACTGTAGTTATAATTATTTATAAAAATTTCTAATTTATTATAAGGTGTATTATGAGCAGTGTTGGGTGTAATGCATTACTAATTATTGAATTACTGTATTTAAATTACTTTTTCATTAAATTAGATTAAGGGATTACTTTCCCTCCCTTTTTCGCCCCAATTTGTAACGCCAATCCCCAATGCGCTCCAAGTCCTCGTGGTGGCGTAGTGACGCGCCTTAATCCAGGTGATGGAAGATGAATCTCAGTTGCCTCCGTCAATCCGCGCATCTTATCACGTGACTTGTTGAGCGCGTTACCGTGGAGACTTAGTGCATGTGGTGGCTTCACGCTATTCTCCGCAGCATCCATACACAACTCACCACACGCCCCACCGAGAGCGAGAACCACATTATAGTGACCACGAGGAGGTTACCCCATGTGACTCTACCCTCCCTAGCAACCGGGCCAATTTGGTTGCTAAGGAGACTTGGCTGGAGTCACTCAGCACGTCCTGGATACAAACTCACGACTCCAGGTGTGATAGTCAGCTTCAACACTAGCTGAGATTCTCCAGGCCCTCGTAAGGTATTACTCTGAAGTTTTCAGTAATTTAATTACAGTTACTAATTGCATTAAATACTGTATAGACTATAGAACAGTTCTATATAAAAAAATAGTGAATTTAAAATCGAAATTTAACATCTAATGTTAAAATATGTTTTCTAAATTAACGCCAGCCCTTTAAATTCTTCGTCCAATTTATTTTATTTTATTTATTTGAAAACAGTTTCATATCTATCCTTCTATTGTTCATCTGTTCAACGTTGATTAGTACAGTAATCTAATTACACTGTAGAAGATGTAATTAATAGTTAGTAAGAGTAACTTACCCAACACTGATTATGAATGATGTATAATGCCTTTAAAATGCATTATAAACATGGGCTTCAAAGTGTTACCTTTATTTCTTTAGGATAATTGTAAAAAAAAAGAAATTTATGAAGAAAAAATGACGGAGTGTACCTTTAATAAGATAATGCTGCAATGAAATACAAGGAATTGGTTTATTATTATTTTATATATTTTTTTAACGATTTAATCATGTATTTAATTATTTATTTAAGTATTTACAAGCTTATTTAGACAATTAAAATCGTATTTTATTATGTAGCATTAAGCTAGCTCTTTACCATGTTGCGAAATCAAAATAAAGCGCTGGAGGAAAAAACGATATGGTGCCAGTCACGTGACTCAGCGCAGCGGCCCGGACAGAGAGCATAAAAATCACAGTCATCAGCGCTTAAAACACACTCATCGGACATCTACACACACAGGTAAAGCTCTGGACGGGTTCGGGTTCGGGTGGGTTTCATTATCATCTGCAGTCCGGTTCCGTTTATCAGGCGCATCCTGTTATTGCAATATATAGTGAAAAAAACAATGAGGAGCGAGTGAAGTGAGTGTAGCTCCGGAGCTAACAAAAGCCACAGACACAAATGAGGAGACTAGCAACACATCAGGAAGGACGTTTATTTAATGAGGTTTATTAGACATATTATATACGTATTTGTCTTTATTGCCTGTAGAATCGCAGTTTCTCTGAGAAGTGACCTTACAAACACATATTGAAGGTTCTTTGTTTGAGTTTTATAATCTATAAAATGTCTTTGCCATTGTGTAAACTGTTTTTTTGTGTGTGCTAAAGTAATATTTAGCCTGTCAAAATCTAATAATAGTGGGATCCTTCTCAAAACTGAATATGAAGTGACCTGGATTTTGTTCAAGATGTGTAAATGTCTTAAACGAGGAGTCGTTGTCTAATATTCGTTATTTATTTGGCTATAATTGTATGTCTAACACAATAATTAGATGCTCAGTGTTGGGTTTATTCTAAAAAAGTAATTAATTACTAAATACTTATTACATCTTATACAGTGTAATTAGATTACTAATTACTCCGTCTGAAAAGTAACTACATTACTTATTACTAATTACTAAGACCCATGGATGTACATGAAACTGTTCTTTTAATTATTTAAAAAAAATCATATAAAATGCAATAAATTATTCATGAACTGGCCAAAGAATTTAAAGGGGCAGCGTTGAATTAGAAAACGTATAATTTAACGCAATTACATAAAGTAATTATAACTGTAAACAGAAGTAACTGTAATTAAATTACTGAAGTAGTCCCTTAATAGCGAGTAAATATGGTGACTACCACAACTGGAGTCGTGAGTTTGAATCCAGGGCGTGCTGAGTGACTCCAGCCAGGTCTCCTTGGCAACCAAATTGGCCCGCTAGGTTGCTAGGGAGGGTAGAGTCACATGGGGTAACCTCCTAGTGGTCGCTATAATGTGGTTCTCGCTCTCGGTGGGGCTTGGGGCGAGTTGTGCGTGGATGCCGCGGAGAATAGCGTGAAGCCTCCACACGCGCTTCGTATCCGCGGTAACGCATTCAATAAGCCATGTGATGAGATGCTGACAGTCTCAGCCTCCCGGATTGAGGCGAGTCACTACTGTAGGGGACTACTTCTTTTTTTTTTGTCACAATTTTAATGCTAATATTTTCAGCGTCAATTTGGACATAAGAAATAAATTCTGAATCATTGATTGTGTTTATTATGCATTTCTGGTTCCCCTTAAAGGAATACCCAATGCTGATTGGCCGGTGGCTCCTCTGATGCGATGACATCACAGGCAAAGCACTCCCGCGTTCGAGCAGCTGACCTGCAGGAGAGTCCCGTCCGTGCGCTGCAGCGATGAGCACGCGGAGAGAAGCGTTCCATCTGGCGATGACATCACAGTGAACTGCGCACCGGGCGACATGATGTCATGAGGATACGTTTTGAACGTAAAGCTGGAGAGGGTTTTCCGTGACCAGACATTTTTGGCCTCGTTGCGCGGACGTACAGCTGAAGTCCAAAGCGAACGCACCTGAAATATTCTTTTGAAAGGCACTGTTCTATTTACGGTTGTCAGCGTGACATAATTCATGTGCCTTGTGAGAAGTTTTATGCAGTTCTTTGGATGTATTTGCGCCGAAAGTGTTCGTGAACTGGCAGTCGCTCACACCTGGACCCCAAGGACCCACCGGTGAGCAGGGTGACTGAGTGGATTTACGTTCAATCACCCGTGGAGCCCCAGGCAGGTATGTTTGCGGCGGTAGAACATGGCCCCGTCCTTTGCAGCGACTCCAACATCCTATGCCTGTCGTGGAAAGGTCGAGTGCCCAGGAGCGAGAAGGAGAAGCCCGTCTGCAGGAAGCGATACTATGAGGAGGGGTGGCTGGCCACGGGGAATGGCAGAGGGGTCGTGGGGGTGACGTTCACCTCCAGCCACTGCCGGAGAGACAGAACCACCCCGCAACGCATCAACTTCAACCTGAGAGGACACAATAGTGAGGTGAGAAATTAAGAACACTATTGATAACATGCATTACATGAAATAAAACAATTACAAATCGGTTCTCCATATCTGTTAATTGACACTTGAACAGCCAATAAATATCGGTGGCCGATATATCGGTACATCCATAATTATTTATATATTATTGTGTCAAAAAGCAGAAATAAAGCAATTAAAAATTGGTTCTCCATATCGGTTATTTGATATTTGAATAACTATTAAAAATCAGTGGCCGATATATCGGTACATCCATATTTATTTATTTATTTATGGAGTGGTGGTGGAGTAGTGGCTAAAGCACAGGGCTGTTAATCAGAAGGTCCTTGGTTCGAACCCCACGGCCACCACCATTGTGTCCTTGAGCAAGGCACTTAACTCCAAGTTGTTCCAGGGGGATTGTCCCTGTAATAATTGCACTGTAAGTCGCTTTGGATAAAAGCGTCTGCCAAATGCATAAAATTTATGTATTTATTGTGTCAAAAATCAGAAATTAAACTATTTAAAATCAGTTATTTGACACTTGAATGGCCAATAAATATCGGTGGCCGATATATCGGTACATCTCGAATTTATTTATTATTGTGTCATAAATCAGAAATAAAGCAATTAAAAATCGGTTCTCCATATCAGTTATTTGACACTTGAACAGCCGATAAATATCGGTGGCCGATATATCGGTACATCCATAATGATTTATTTATTGTGTCAAAAATCTGAAATAAAGCAATAAAAAAATCGGTTCTCCATATCGGTTATTTGACACTTGAATGACTATTAAAAATCAGTGGCCGATATATCGGTCCATAATTATTTATTTATTGTGTCAAAAATCAGTTATTTGATACTTGAACGGCCGATAAATATCGGTGGCTGCTATATAGCGATGCATCCCTTATTCTTGATTGATTATTGTGTCAAACATACAAAAATAAAACAATTAAAAATGTGTTAATATGTTCATGTATTAATATGACTGAAGTTTAGTGGTTGAATCACCACTAAAGAGAGCTGCATTGGGGTATTAAATGAATCATGCACCACTGTATAAGTTCCCCTCCTGACAGTCGACCGATGACGCCGGTTAATGAGATGTCAGGTTATGAGTTATGAGAACACACACCCTCATTAGCAGTAAGCACCTCTCCGCTGCATGTTACGAACTTCAGTTTTCACCTATTTGGAGACTTTCAGAACGCCCTGTTTGTTTTACTACAGTGTGATCTCTCTTCATGATGTGTCTGTGTTTGTCTGGCTTACTTTTGTACGTAATCTGTGTCTCTCTCAGGCCACGTGGTGCTAAAATAGAGGAAATGTTACCTACATTTGTTGTTACTGCTTTCTTTTTTAATGCACGTTTCTTGAAATTATATTTAGCCTATGTATGATTCGATATAGATGTATAGATGGGTACTTTATTAGTTCCATCATGCAACATGAATGATACCTTAAAATGTGTCAATATATTGATTTGTTGAACACGTGCTAAAACCTGTACTGTCTCTTTAAGAAAACCGGCAGTTCTGTAAATGAGCACATATTAATGAGATAGAATACAGCGGATGCGGCAGTGGGAGAGAGAGAACGCCCCACCGTGTATTTGGGAAACTGAAGGGGTCTCCCTTGCCCCTGGCAGTGGTTCTCTTGCTCCAGGCGGTCGGCAGTGAGCCCCTCCCAGCTCGTGGTAGGCGGTTTCGGGCCGCGCCATGTTTCAGCTTCTGGTAGGGGACTCCTCCGCCCCTTGCAGCGGCCCGGACCACTCCAGGCGGTTGGTTGGGAGTCTCTTCTCCCCTCCCGGTCAGCAGCCGTTCCTTCGCTTCCAGGCGGCCGGGCTCCTCTGTACCCCGGCAGATGGCGTTGCGGTGGATGGTAGCGGCGAGAACTCCACTACGGCATATCCCTCCACCTCCCCAGATTTTCGGCACCAGTGTAAAGCAGTTCAATGGAAAGGAAGCGGCGAGAACCGGCTTGACTATATAAATAATATTTTTAATAAATAACTAAAACCAAAAGACGCAAACACACATATGAACTAGATTAACTAAAGTAAAAACAGTGATTAATATGACTACATTCAACATTACAACATTGTAAGGTAAAATTTAACGCATTGCATTGTGGGATGTGCAGTATTCAGTGCAGCATGCTCGGTTGCATACTTGTAACATTGTTGTATTCGTTGTAACATTTTGGCAAATGTATCCGGTATTCCGGGAAATAGAATGCATACTGAACGTGCGCCCAGGATACATTCTACAATGTCGGCACGTAGGCAGCAAGTGTGCATCTGTGCATGTTTTCGGCTGATATTGATTTACCAAATAATATTGAAGATGCCACAGCAGTTTTTAAAGGTATTACCAAAAAGTGAAGTACAAATTAATTGATCTAAAAGCAACACACACACATGCCTGTGCTGTGGGATCAAACCTTGACCGGTTTCTGTATGTGTTTCTTCCGCAGGTGGTGTTAGTGAGGTGGAATGAACCCTTTCAGAAGCTTGCCACGTGCGACACAGATGGCGGGATCTTCGTTTGGATCCAGTACGAGGGCCGCTGGTCTGTAGAGCTGGTCAACGATCGAGGAGCTCAGGTACAGTTAAGAGCAAGAGTATCGCCTGTTCTCCACCATGATAGGACGGGGTTGAGTGTTTAATGTGTCGTACCTGTGCAGGTGAGTGACTTCACGTGGTCTCACGATGGGACTCAGGCTCTGATCTCGTACCGTGATGGTTTCGTGTTGGTGGGATCGGTTAGCGGTCAGCGCCACTGGTCTTCTGAAATCAACCTGGAGAGTCAGATCACTTGTGGCATATGGACCCCCGACGACCAGCAGGTAACACACCTGCACACATGCATGCATACTGTTGTCATCTTTAGATCAGTGCTCTATACTTTCCCTCACATGCGGTTTTGTTTTTGTCATCCAGGTGTTGTTTGGCACTGCAGACGGTCAGGTGATCGTCATGGACTGTCACGGGCGGATGTTAGCTCATATTCTGCTTCATGAGGCGGAGGGGATTGTCAGCATGGCCTGGAATTGTCCCAGCTTTCTGATGGAGGACAGCAGCGAGAGTGACACCGACTCGGACGATTATGCACCGCCACAGGGTAAGTAGATATGACTGGCATGCACATGGATTTGGGTTTGCACCTAAAGCGATAGTGTGAAAGCACCCTCATCATCATCATCATCATCATCATCATTGTCCATATAATCAATCGGTCACAAAAGCCATCTACATTTATAGGGGTCGCTGTTCCTCTTTTAAATGATGTTAAACAGGACAGCTGTTTGAAGAAGTGTTTGTTTTTGGCATTTTGTCTAGTGCACAGCCTGAAGCCGCTGTTGACGGTCTGCTTCACATCTGGAGACATCAGTCTGATGAGCAGCTATGATGACCTCTCCCCGACATTGATACGCACTGGCCTCAAAGGTGACACTTGAGCGTGTTTGTGGTTTATAAGTGTAGCATTAAAAGCCTTTATAGGCACTAAAATGCAAATGCATGAAGACTGTTATTACACTGTTAGAGGTTGGGGAAATCAATATAAGTTACTAGAACACATGCTAGCATTATTATTATTCCACACAAAGTTTGGCGCGCTACTCCTCCTGCAGCTTTTGTCACAGACCCCTGAGTGAGGCGTCAAATCGTGCGGCTCATTGAGGAGAGGTGTGCTGTATCTTTTCTAAGCGATCGGGTGTACGATGTTCGCACAGTGGACGAAAAAGCGGCCAAAAAAGTCCCATTGACTTAACATTGAGGAATGTTCAGAAATTTAAATCCCAACCGACGTTTTCACACACACACAGACACCAAAGGGCCTGTCAGCCCTGCATCTCTCTCTCTCTCTCCCTCAGAGGATTTATATTATCAAGCAGCCAATAAGTAATGACCTAAAATCTTCATAGCCACACCCTAAAACATGCTAAAAATGTGCTAGCATCATGCTAACACATGCTAGCATCGACTAGCGAAGTGCTAAAACATGCTAAAAACGTGCTAGCATCATGCTAACACATGCTACCATTGCCTAGCGAAGTGTTAAAATATGCTAAACTTGTTAGCATCATGTTAACACATGTTAGCATCGTCTAGCGAAGTGTTAAAACATGTTTAAAAACGTGCTAGCATCGCCTATCGAAGTGTTAAAACATGTTAAAAACGTGCTGACATCATGCTAATACATGCTAGCGTCGCCTAGCAAAGTGTTTTTTAACATGCTAAAAACGTGCTAGCATCATGTTAACACATGTTAGCATTGTCTAGCGAAGTGTTAAAACATGCTAAAAACGTGTTAGCATCAATCTAACACATGTTAGCATCGACTAGCGAAGTGCTAAAAACATGCTAGCATCAATCTATCACATGTTAGCATCGACTAGCGAAGTGTTAAAACATGCTAAAAACATGCTAGCATCATGATAACACATGTTAGCATCGCCTAGCGAAGTGCTAAAACATGCTATAAACGTGTTAACATCATGCTAACACATGTTAGCATCAACTAGCGAAGTGATACAACATGTTAAAAATGTGCTAACATCATGCTAACACATGTTAGCATTGCCTAGCGAAGTGTTAAAACATGTTAAACTTGTTAATATCATGTTAACACATGTTAGCATCGCCTAGCGAAGTGTTAAAACATGTTAAAAACGTGCTAGCATCATGCTAACACATGCTAGCATCGCCTAGCGAAGTGTTAAAACATGTTAAAAACGTGTTAGCATCATGCTAGCACATGTTAGCATCGCCTAGCAAAGTGCTTAAACATGCTAAAAACGTGCTAGCATCATGCGAACACGTTATCATCACCTAGCAAAGTGTTAAAACATGCTAAAAACGTCATACGTCAAACATCAACACAAAAATAACACCTACATTGCCACCATCATGAAAAACACATAATAGCAACATTCTAAGACCATTATTTTAGTGCTTAGCAACAAGTTAGAAAATTCTATTTGACGAGTTTTGCCACGGCAAGTACCACTCACATTTTCTTCAGGAAATGTACCTATCTAGTTATTAATACTACTGTGCTTTTTAAATGTGCATCAAATATGTTGTGTTTTCACCGAGTACTATAGATTCAGTGTCGCACAAAAACAGAAATTTTTTTGTTAATAATGCCTTTAATTCACAACGTAAATAGCACATTTTTACACTGTTTTGATCTGTACTGTATTAATATTGTATTGTGCGATTGTTTGCTTTAGGGCTGCAACTAATGATTATTTTGCTATTCGATTTATCGAACGATTATTCGACTGTTTGGCGATTAACCATTCACTCTTAACCGATTATTTGGCTTGTGCCCCGAGTTAAAAGGTTGTATTTAATGTGATTACTAACAATCCAAATATCTCTAAATGACATTCAATTAATACTTTTATCAGGTTTAATTCAGTAAAATATTCACTGCAAATAATCCTGTTGTTATCAAGTGTTTTTGTCTTGTTTTCCATTTAAAATAGTCTAAAAATCCTTAAAAGAAGATACATTTAATTGAGAAGCAACATATAAGATATTAAGACTTGCTTTTAGAGAATGTATATTATTTTTTCATGTTTGGTTATACTTCTGCCAGTGCAGTAAAGACAAAATTTCGGGTTTGTTCGCTGTCCTCTTCTGCATATCACAGCAGCTCGTTTTAGCATATCGTGGCCCTGGCAAAAAATGACCAGCTAACATAATTTCACTAATCATATCAGCAGCACCTGGGAATGTGTGACGAGCACTAGTCAGGTGACATCACTCGATCATTCTGATTGGATTATAAGAGCAGACTGATTGCTATAAAAGGAGGGAAGAAGTGCTTCCAATCATTGTGCTCTTGTTCGCAATGGTTACCTCTAAAAAAAGACGTGCAGCCATCATCACTTTGCATCAAAATGGGCTCACGTGCAAGGAAATTGCTGCAAAGAATATTGCACCTGAAAGAACCTTCAAGGAGAGAGGTTCAACTGCAGTGACGAAGGCTTCAGGACGTCCCAGAGTGTCCAGCAAGTGCCAGGACGTCTCCTCCTGAGGACTCCTCTATGGAATCGTGTCACCACCAGTGCAGAGCTCAAGATTGGCAGCAGGTTGGTGTGAGAGCATCTGCACCCACAGTGAGGTGAAGACTTTTGGGCAATGGCCTGGTGTCAAGAAGGGCAGCAAAGACGGCACTTCTCTCCAAGAAAAACATCAAGGACCGACTGAAATTCTGCAGGAAGTACAAGGATTGGACAGCAGAAGACTGGTGCAAAGTTATTTCCCCTTTCGACTCTTTGGGACATCTGGAGAATCGATAGTCCGGAGAAGAAAAGGTGAACGCTACCATGAGTCCTGTGCCAACAGTGAAGCATCCTGAGACCATCCATGTGTGGGGTTGGTCTTCATCACAGGGAGTGGGCTCGCTCACAATCTTGCACAAAAACACTCCCATGAATAAAGAATGGTATCAAAACGTCTCCCAACGATCCAGAAACAATTTGGGGATGATCTGAGCATTTTCCAGCATGAGGGAGCAGCATGTCACATGACAAGAGTGATAATGATGTGGCTCGGAGATCATTACATTTACATTTTGGATCCGTGGCCAGAAACTACCCAGATCTTAATCCCATAGAGAACCTGTGGTCAATCCTCAAAAGGCGAGAGGACAAGCAGAAGCCCACTAATTGTGATCAACTCCGAGCACTAATAAGGCAAGAATGGATCATCAGTCAGGATTTGGCCCAGAAGCTGATATCCAGCATGCCAGAGGGAATTGCAGAGGTTATGAAGAACAAGGGTCAACACTGTGAATATCGACTCTTTGCATAAATTGAATGTTTTTGCCAATAAAAGCCTTTCAAACGTATTGTTTTGGCTTTTCTACATGCAAACATAACATGCCGTGAGGTTTATGTTTTCATGCCTATGTGTGTTTATGTCAGATGTGGTTGTGCAGTGGTGCTCTCAGGGTGACCTGCTGGCTGTTGCTGGGATGGAGAGACTTGGAGTGACCCCTGACCCTGCTGTTGCTCACGCAACCCAAAATGCCATTGTTAAGTTTTACAATGTCAGCGGTGAACACATTTACTCACTGGAAACACCTGCTCAGGTGAGTGTACGGACGGTATGGTGGGTTGTTTCTATATAAATATAGAAACTTAAATTAATTTGCCATATGCGTGTGGTTTTGTCTGTATTCAGAGACCGATCCGTACGCTGTGCTGGGGTCATCGGGATTCTCGCCTTTTCCTCGCTTGCGGCCCAGCTCTGTACGTGGTTCGCGTGGAACACAGGGTGACCAGTCTGCAGCTGCTGTGTCAGCAGGTCATCGCAAGTGCCGTTCACGAGGAGAAGGATGTAGCCAAGCTGAACATGCCCTCGCGCTTAAGCACATACGTGTCCTCTGCCTTCGCCCCGACCATAAAGGTAGAAGACTTCAGATCCCTTTATTTTGCCTGCTTCTGCTGAGCAAAGCTTTCTTTCTGAGTAAACAGTTTGTGTAGGATATTCTGTATTTCAAATAAACCCTTTCTTCCCCTAGCCCCCCATCCCAGATCCCAACAACATGCGAGACTTTGTGAGTTACCCGACATCAGGTAATGAACGTCTACACTGCACTATGAAGCGCACCGAGGACAACCCTGAGGTTGGCGGTCCGTGCTACACCTTGTACCTGGAGTATTTGGGGGGGCTTGTCCCTATTCTGAAAGGCCGCAGGATTAGCAAGCTCCGCCCTGAATTTGTCATCATGGACCCAAAGACAGATGGGAAAATGGGTGGGTCTGGAAACTTGATATGTTGACCAACATTACCAAAAATGGCACACATCTTGTTGTTCTTGTTACTTATTAGCTCAACTTATTTCCATATCACAGATGAAGTTTATGGGAACAACTTCATTCCCTCCATGATTGACAGCTGCAATTGTTCAGATTCTAGTGACATTGAGCTGAATGATGATTGGGTGGGAAAGAAATCCCCAAAGATTTCCAGAGGGAGCAAGTCTCCCAAACTTCCCAGGTACGGACACTTACAGATTTCAACCTGAGAATCCACATTGTTTTGTAAATTTCTGGTGCAATTTTAGACTGCATGCAATTACAAACTCACCTTGAACTCTTTTCTTCATTTGCTACCTTCTCTGTAGAGACTTAGTGTGTCCCTTTACCAACAGGATAAATATAGATCCCCGTAAGTCCCCCAAGCTCTCCCGAACCACACAGGAAATATCCCGATCACCACGGTTACCCATTCGCAAACCCTCCATCGGCTCTCCAAGTCTGACTCGCCGAGAGTTCCCTCTAGATGACATCACACAGGTACTACCTGCATTGTTACATATAAATGGTAGAAGTAACAATGTTAAAAGATCTATATATAGATGACTGTCAGATGACTGTATAAACACTGAATGTTTCTCTCTAATTAGGATTTGTCTTCTTGCATTTTAGCACAATTATCTTGCGCAAGTTACGTCCAACATATGGGGAACAAAGTTCAAAATAGTAGGACTAACAGCATATTTGCCAACAAATCTTGGTGCAGGTAATACAATTTTCCAGTGATGCAATTCCAGTTTATTTAATGTTTGTTCTGAGGCTCTATTCAGATGGTCAAGGGTTTTCTTTTATTTCAATAACCTACTGTGGCAGGGCGGAGGGCAGGGCCGGGTCGTGATCGGCTTGATTAGCCTAATACGGGACCGGGTGCGTAGGATCACGACCCGGCCCCACCCTCTGCCCTGCCACACCTACTTACAGTTGAAGTCAGAAGTTTACATACACTTTGTTAGTATTTCATAGCATTGCCTTTAAATTGTTTAACTTGGGTCAAATGTTTTGGGTTTCCTTCCACAAGCTTCTCACAATAAGTTGCTGGAATTTTGTCCCATTCCTCCAGACAGAACTGGTGTAACTGAGGATTGAGGTCAGGGCTTTGTGATGCCACTCCAATACCTTGACTTTGTTGTCCTAAAGCCATTTTGGCTCAACTTTGGAGGTATGCTTGGGGTCATTGTCCGTTTGGAAGACCCATTTGTGACTGAGCTTTAACTTCCTGATTCTGATGTCTTGGGATGTTGCATCAATATCTCCACATAATGTTCCTTCCTCATGGTGCCATCTGTTGTGTTCTTTATGGTTGGGATGGTGTTCTTCGGCTTGCAAAACATAACAATGGCCATTATGCCCAAAGAGTTAAATTTTTGTTTCATCAGGCCAGAGGACATTTCTCCAAAAAAGTCAGATCTTTGTCCCCATGTGCACTTGCAAACTGTAGTCTGGCTTTTTTATGGTGGTTTTGGAGCAGTGGCTTCTTCCTTGCTGATCAGCATTTATATATCTATATAGGACTGGTTTTACTGTGGATCTAGATACTCGTCCACCTGTTTCCTCCAGTATCTTCACAAGGTTCTTTGCTGTTGTTCTGGGATTGATTTGCACTTTGCAAACTACATTCATCTCTATGAGACCGAAAGCATCTCCTTCCTGAGCGGTATGATGGCTGTGTGGTCACATGGTGTTTATACTTGCATACTATTGTTTGTACAGATGAACGTGGCACCTTCAGGTGTTTGGAAATTGCTCCCAAGGATGAACCAGGCTTGTAGAGGTCCACAATTGTTTTTCTGAGGTCTTGGCTGATTTATTAGGTTTTCCCATGATGTCAAACAAAGAGGCACTGAGTTTGAAGGTAGGCCTTAAAATACATCCACAGGTACACCTCCAATTCAGTACAACTCCTATCAGAAGCTAACTGTCTTATTGCCTAAAGGCTTGACATAATTTTCTGGAATTTTCCAAGCTGCTTAAAGAGCAACATGCAGGTTGAATTTATAACTGAATTAATACTTTATATTGTCTGCAGAGGTCTTTTAAAAACACATATGTAGAAATTACTAATGAAATCTCATTTGATGTAGAGATTTTGATGAAAATGTGCTAGGCTCTGGAATACGCCTTTCCCGCTATCAACGCGTCATATGACGTAGGGCTGAGGCAAACAAAAGAGCTCATGGTCAGCTGCTCTCTCATTGTGGGTGTTGATGTAGTTAGAGCAGTAGTGAGAGACAGAAAGTTTTAGAGAAGCCATAATGGTAAATTATTGTGTTTGTGCTGGTTGCTGCAATTCCAGCCTGTCAGGACATCGTGTCCATCATTTTCCTTCTAGAAAAAACAAGGCTTTTCGGTCTTGAGTGCGTTTTGTGCAGGTGAAGAGAGCAGACTTCACTGCCGTGTCTGTTACCACACACTCGGTCGTTTGTGGCGCACATTTCACTCCGAGAATTATCGACCTGGAGATTTGTTGAGCGTCTCAGATGGGATTTCGGAGTAAGGACCACGTGAGGCTGATTACTGATGCTGTTCCCTCGGTGCACTCGATGGAATCAAGTCCACCGTCAAAGTGTACACCGGATTTTGGCGCGGGCTGGACTGGAGGACAAAGTGCTAACGTTAGCAGACATTCTGTGCAACGAAAACGAGGACTTAGCAGAGTAAGTCTTACTTTTAATTATTTTAACTCTTAATTTGCTCATAATTATAGGCCTGTGGGCCATCATAGGCATGTTCGTCCACACCGGAGAACTCGGTTTCTTCATTCAGCATCCATTGTAACCTGAGCTTGAACTTGACCAGACTCCTCAGCCCATCGTCACTTCCGGTTAGTGCTTTATAGACGCGGAAGTTATTTTATCACAATTTATCTCAAAATATCGTTAATGGCTAAATATATATTACTCCAGTTCAGAAAATCTAGTTGTTTTATCATCAACATACACTATGCTATATAGGGGTGTCCAACCTGCATGTTGCTCTTTAATGGCACTGTTAACTTGGTGTATGTAAACTCCTGACCCTGAAATCTGTGGAGTGGTTAAAAAAATGAGTTTTAATGACTTAAACCTAAATGTATGTAAACTTCTGACTTCAACGGTATCATTCTGTTTTATTTCATCCATATCCCCTCTATCACTAGTTATCTACAAGACAAGTCTGCTTCACCTCCAGCCCAGACAGATGACCATCTACCTCCCTGAGGTGAGGAAGATCTCTGTAGACTACATAAACCTACCTATGTTCAGTACTGAACATCTTCAGTGAGGATGAGGATGATCTGCCTGTCACAGGAGCATCAGGAATCACTGAAGATAATCCACCTTGCACTGTCAACATACCAATTGCCCCCATACACAGTCCTGCCCAAGCCATGTCTCCAACCCAAAGCATTGGCCTGGTCCAATCCCTACTAGCCAATCAAAACGTCCATTTGGATGTATTGTCTAATCCAACATCAACGGTGGCACCACCTGGGGTGGCTGACCAAGGACAACAAGACACTGTGCTCACCACACAGTACACTGTTCCTGCCAGGTACTCTAGTCCTGGCCAGGTGATCTTTGGAGGTTTGGAAGTTGGACGACTTTTAGTTCCCCAGCATCCAACATCCCAACATCAACAGCAGCAACAACAGCAATCACAGCAGCAGCAACATCAACAACAGCTGCAACAACATCTACAGCAACAGCTTCAACAATATCAACTTCAGCAGCAACAGATGTTGCAGCATCAGCAGATTCAGCAGCAGCAACACATGCAGCACCAGATCCAACAGATGCAGCAACAACAGCAAATGCAGCAGCAACTTCAGCATCAAATCCAACAGCAGCATCTACAAATGCAAATGCAGCTACAGCAACAGCACCAGCAAATGCAGCAGCAGTTGCAACAGCAGCATCAGATGCAAATCCCTGTTCCACCATTGCCCTCAGGTCAACCATCATGCCCCTTCATTCAGAGCACAATACCAGTTCCTCCTCCTAAAGGAGAGAACAGTACAGAACGAGGGGAGCATGAGCTCCTGCTTAAGATTAAGACTACTCGTTCTGCCCCACAATTGGCTGAGGGTGATGCTGTAGTTTTCACTGCTCCCCTTGAATTAAGCAAAATGAACCCTCCCCCTCCCTATCCTGGCACAGTTGCCGCTGCAGTGGCAACTGCAGCAGCTTCCTCTGCAAGTTCCACCTCTGGAGTAGCTGGGGGAAGCTTTAGCATACCACCCTCAGGGGAAGTTTGTATAAAGAAAGGGGATTTGACCTTGTATCCACCGGGTGTGCAGGCGGCTCAGTACCCAACACCGCTGGGCTATGAACGCATCACCACCTTTGACAGTAGTGGTAATGTGGAGGAGGTGTGCCGTCCCCGTATGCGACTTGTTTGCAACCAGAATGTTTACACACTGCAGGGCCCAGGAAGCTCTGCCACCCTCAGGGTCTCAACATCATCATCTACTGCAGAGGGGAAGGTGCAGCTGCCCTATGCCTCAGCCACATTGAACCGTCTCACTGTGCCAAGGTACTCTATACCCAGTGGGGACCCACCCCCTTACCCTGACACAGCCAATCAGGTTGCAGCAGGGCGGAGCCCTGGGCAGAGACTCGACAGCAGCCTGATTCATGCTACCATGAGGCGGAACAGTCGAGAAGCTGCGCTGAAGGTTTCTCAGATGCTGGATCCCCAGAGGACACTCCCCTCGAAGGCCAAAGCCAGTACTTTGTCTGCTTCCTACCAGCAGAGAGGACCAACAGATCTTTATACATGCAACCAGTGCAGTAGTAACAGTAGTGTTAGTGGTGGGGCCACTAGCAGTGGAAGTAATGGAATAGCTGGTGGAACAATCATTAGGCAAGATTTCCCAACAACTGGGGGTTGTGCACCTCACAGCACAGTTATAGTGCACTCTAACAGTGCCTCGCCTCTGCCTTCCCAATCCTCCTATAATCTGCTAAGTATGGATGGCAGCAGTGGGGTAACTAGTGGAGGTGGAAACAGGGAAAGGGCTGACTATATCAACTCTGCCTTTACAGAGGATGAGGCTCTCAATCAGTCTCTGAGGCAAATGGCTCTTAATACAGAGGTAATGAGTTTGACAGTCAAACGGCCACCACCGTATCAATGGGATCCATCTGCTACTGAAGAAATTTGGGTTCCTCAAGAGCGTACAGTGACTCTGTCCACCTCTGGACCTCCTGCATCCCACAAACCTCCCTCACTCATCCTTAGCCCAGCACAGCATCTGGACATTTCCCATCTTTCATTTGTCCTCTCACCTAAATCTCCAACAAGTCCTAACGCCACAACTTTCCAAACACCAGGAGCTTATCAGATTGCTCTGCCCTACCCACCAAGTGCAGCGTACAGTGGTCCACACCTTCAGCCCGTACAAGCATCTCTACATCCCTCCTCGCCCAAAGAAGTGGTTGCTCCACTTTCCTTTTCCCAGCAAGACCAGGCAATGGTCTTGCCACCTGGTTTTCCACCCAATTTGCCCAACCTTGCTTGCTGCCCCCTTCCACCAATGTACCCTGGGCCAGCTTCTTGTTCCAATCTCCCTGTGACTTCGATTCCTCTTCATCCATGGGGAACTTACAATCCGTCTCCACCCATGCCAAGCCCCTCAGGTCCTCCCCCGACCCTTCCACCAAAGGCCTCCCACATGCTAGATAAGCCTGTTATCTCTCCTCCCCCTCAACCACCCCCTCTGCCTTCACCCCCACCAGACCCCCAGAGTGTAGTCAGTCCTCCAGAGGCCATCGCAGAGGCTGGGGAGGGCTTTCAAGAAGTGCTTTCACTGAACGAAAGCCCAGTTCCCCAACGAGCAGACCGGTTTGGCAAGAAGAACCGAAAGCGGTTGGACAACAGTAGAGCAGATGAAGCCAATGTTCCAGCAATCACAGAGGGAGGCAATAAGTCCAAAAAAGAGGGCCGTGCCCTTGGCGACTTCAACTCCCTCATCTCCAGTCCAAGGTTGGGTGGACGAGACAAGAAGAAACCCAAAGGCCAGAAAGAGCAGCTGAAAGCCAAAAAGCAAAGCAAGGCCACAACGAACGAGTTCCAGGACAGCTCAGAGAGCGAGCCAGAGCTCTTCATCGGTGGAGATGAGCTGATGAACCAGAGCCAGAGCAGTAAAAAAAGCTGGAAGGCAAAAAGGAACTTACGAGCTGGAGGTTGCGATCTAGATGAAATCAAAAGTCGCAAGGCTAATGAGAAAGAGGACCGTGGCCTCGGCAGCCAGGGCTTTGTCTACATTATGGCCAACAAACAGCCTCTTTGGAATGAAGCCACTCAGGTCTACCAGCTGGACTTTGGAGGGAGAGTCACGCAGGAATCAGCAAAGAACTTCCAGATTGAGCTTGAGGGGAGACAGGTATGCAAGATGTCTACTGCTAATCCAGCTTTAGATGCTGTTTGTTATTCATCAGTATACACTTGCAAACTTTTAACCTATCCCACCTATCTGTCTAGGTGATGCAGTTTGGAAGGATCGATGGAAATGCATACATCCTGGACTTTCA
The DNA here is from genome assembly GCF_025860055.1 of Xyrauchen texanus. Taxonomy (NCBI): domain Eukaryota; kingdom Metazoa; phylum Chordata; class Actinopteri; order Cypriniformes; family Catostomidae; genus Xyrauchen; species Xyrauchen texanus. The sequence goes on from NC_068322.1 coordinate 1,117,999, forward strand.
GTACCCCTTCTCGGCTGTGCAAGCGTTTGCTGTAGCGCTTGCTAATGTCACCCAGCGCCTCAAATGATTGGCATGAACATTTTAGCCAATTATGCCATTTTTCTTTCTATGCTCTCTGTTTTATTCCCAGTTTAAGATGCAGTACTAATACTTGAAACCTTCATCTGGAAAGCAATTGCCACATTTTCCAAGCGTTAGAGGTACTACTGGGCACTGAAATCAATTGCTGTAAACCATACGTCATTACTTTCTCATTTATTTTGCATAAGAGAGTAATCTTTGTAAAGTTGACAAACTTTAAGGAGGTCATATCTAAACTTGCTTTCAGGGACTTTCCCCTTGGAGTATAATTGCTAGCATCTGATTGGATGCTTTTTGGCTCGCATAAAATGTGTTAAGAATTCGTAAGACTGAATATCCAGTCTGTAGCTGTATACTCCTGAATATTTCTGTTTGGATGGATTTGCTTTGGCAGACCGAAAACAATATAAGCTCAAAGGTGAAACCATCGACGCTGTATTCATTAGTACTCTAGCTCTTCGAATGTTTGTAGTGTTCCTAAAATACCTTTTCACTATTCTTTCATCCACACTATTGTTTTTATTTGTCCTGCATGTTTTACCTTTACTGATCGTGCATCTCCTTCATGTTAAGAAACAGGAAGTGAAGATGTGCAAAGACGGAGCTCATGGTTTGTTTTTTTCCTCCTGAAATGAAGTGACTGCCCTCTGCTGACGCTTCTGTGAAGTGTATTTTGTGTAATGGCTCTCAAGCCACATTTAGTCCACCTGAACATGTGCAAACAAGCAACAGGAAATATTTTTCTACCGTGTTTCAACAATGTCATTTCATACGATTTTTGTTTCGATTTTTTTGTTGTTGATGAAAATAATGGGTTTGTGTTGTTACACATTGTTGTTATGAGTGCTAAGAATATAGCGGTGTTAGATGAAGTCTAGTAGAGGTTTGTGAGGAACAACGGTGAGGTGAAAATATACCAACCTAGTGATGAAGTTTGTAGCATGATCAGACAAGCCTCAGTCTCCGGTTCAGAGAGACTTTGAGCTACATAAAGCCTATTAATGGGCCTGCTGATAATGCTAACTACATTTCTTGTTGGGTTAAACGCTTTTGAAAGGGCTAGACAGTATTTGTGATGGGAACCATTACAGCATAACATACATTGTATGTGTATATATGCGTTTGTCATATGTCCCTAGTAAAGGATAAACAAAACGGTTTAGTTTTCTTTTTGTGGTTAAATTTGGTCCATCACCAGGATTTCTCTCTAATGTTGTTTAAACTAAAGTTTATTTATTTATTTATGTCTTTGTTTATTGTGCAATATTGTCAAGACTAATGCTTTACTGTAGTTAAGCAGTTCACAATTTCGCACCCTTGAAAATGAATGACATTTAGTCCACCTTTTGTAAGAGTGAACGTTTTGTTTTATGTGAAAACGATTCTTCAGCTTGATGTTGTATATAAAGTGAATGATGCTGAATATGTGTTGAATTGTCTGTGGAAGGTGGTGGGGGGCAGTGATGGGGTTCTACAGGTGTGTGTTGTTGGTGATTGTGGTTATGGTGTGTAGTGAAGTGACTTTGAATGGGTTTGTCATGTGTGTTCAATGCATCGTCTCCGATGAGACTTTATGACTTGTTCACTAATATGTATTCCAGTCATCAAACTGTTTCTCTGTTTTACCCATTCGTGACATCTCAAATATTCCACTGAAATCATCCCCAGTTAAACTGTTGAGGTGTGTATGTGTGTGTGTGTGTGTGTGTGTGTGTGCGTGCGTGCGTGTGCGTGCGTGTGTGCACGCGCACTATTGTATGTATTCGCTTGATTGAGGTTTGTTGGACTTGTGTACTGTAATTATTTGAAATGTGCTTTTGTATTTGTAGGTCAAAAAGATGTGTTGGAGACAAAGAAAAAACTGAATTGTACTGAATGGTATAAAGGCATGCTGGGTAAATTCTGCTATGGAGTATGAACTTTTAGAAGTGGTGCGCATGGTTTGGCTTTGGAATTGAAGACGCACGTCTCAGTTTGTTATAATTGCAACATTTACATTTTAGAGCTCACGTTTGCTTTAGTTTGCAAAGATTTGTGTCGATTCTGTCTAAAATACTCTATATGAATTATCCATTATTGCATCTAGTTTTATTGGTTTTATCTGTTTATTTGCTCTTTACTGTATATTTAGGGGAACCGTGAACTCTGTCACGCTTTGATATATCCCCTTTTCATTTGTTATTATTTTTTAAACTGACTCTGGGGTTTTGGGGTTAGGCCTAACTAACTTGAAGCCTATATGCACTAGGGTTTGCATTGTACTGTAATGAACAGTTTTGTTGTTCCTCAAAAGCTGAATTGTGTCCTTTGTCGGTGTATAGCCCAATAAAGTGTACAGGTTGAAATATCTCTTCTCCATTATTGAGTTAACCCTTGTGTGACCTTCGGGACATTTATGTATTTATTTTTATTTTTTTTACCCGCTTTTTTTTCTATCACTTTGTCTGTGTTAATGCCAATGGCTTGCATTTTGCCATAGGTGTGTATGGTTGGGGGAACTTTGATATTTCAACCTCAGTTCCTATAATACTCTGTGTACACAAAATAGTGTAAAAATGTCCCCAAAAAAACTGTGTCACAGAGCGAGTGCTGAGTGACTCCATTCAGGTCTAATAGGGAGGGTAGAGTCACATGGGGTAACCAAATTGGCCGGTTGCTAGGGAGGGTAGAGTCACATGGGGTAACTAAATTGGCCGGTTGCTAGGGAGGGTAGAGTCACGTGGGGTAACCAAATTGGCCCGGTTGCTAGGGAGGGTAGAGTCACATGGGGTAACCAAATTGGCCCGGTTGCTAGGGAGGGTAGAGTCACATGGGGTAACCAAATTGGCCCGGTTGCTAGGGAGGGTAGAGTCACATGGGGTAACCAAATTGGCCCGGTTGCTAGGGAGGGTAGAGTCACATGGGGTAACCAAATTGGCCCGGTTGCTAGGGAGGGTAGAGTCACATGGGGTAACCAAATTGGCCCAGTTGCTAGGGAGGGTAGAGTCACATGGGGTAACCAAATTGGCCCGGTTGCTAGGGAGGGTAGAGTCACATGGGGTAACCAAATTGGCCCAGTTGCTAGGGAGGGTAGAGTCACATGGGGTAACCAAATTGGCCCGGTTGCTAGGGAGGGTAGAGTCACATGGGGTAACCAAATTGGCCCAGTTGCTAGGGAGGGTAGAGTCACATGGGGTAACCAAATTGGCCCGGTTGCTAGGGAGGGTAGAGTCACATGGGGTAACCAAATTGGCCCAGTTGCTAGGGAGGGTAGAGTCACATGGGGTAACCAAATTGGCCCAGTTGCTAGGGAGGGTAGAGTCACATGGGGTAACCAAATTGGCCCGGTTGCTAGGGAGGGTAGAGTCACATGGGGTAACCAAATTGGCCCGGTTGCTAGGGAGGGTAGAGTCACATGGGGTAACCAAATTGGCCCAGTTGCTAGGGAGTGTAGAGTCACATGGGGTAACCTCCTCGTGGTGGTGATTAGTGGTTCTCTCAATGGGGCGTGTGGTGAGTTGTGTGTGGATCGTGGAGAGTAGCATGAGCCTCCACATGCTGTGAGTCTCCGCGGTGTCATGCACAACGAGTCACGTGATAAGATGCGCGATTGACCGTCTCAGAAGCAGAGGCAACTGAGATTCATCCTCCGCCACTCGGATTGAGGCGAGTAACCGCGCCACCACGAGGACCTAGTAAGTAGTTGGAATTGGGCATTCCAAATTGAGAGAAAAGGGGATAAACAAATTAATTAAAAAAAATAAACCCATTAAAACGGCAATATTTGATCCCAGTGCCATTAAAGCGTAAAGTAAGGTGGTAAGGTTAGAAAAGTGCTATATACATGCAGACCATTTGCTATTATGCTTTTATTCTGGAGCCATGGCTTAAAAATGTACATTTTAAATATTTTCCACCAGATGGCGCCATTTCTCTGGTGGAAAAGGACAGACTATGGAGCAAATACATAATTTTCCCCTATTTTCTGTTTGCTGCATTATAGAGCACTGCAGGCCAATTTAATAAATGATGCAGATAAAAGTGTGTGTGTGTGTGTGTGTGAAAAAACAAATAGAAGTCAGTGAACGTGGAAAATAATATGAATCTAGAATATAATGGCATTTTTTGACGTGGACATTTTTGTCCTCTAAGGACCTCTGAGTAACTGTTTTTAATTAATGCACAAGGGTTAATGCCATGGAGCTTTTTGTTGATCGTGCATACATGTCAGAACAACCCACATGTCGTTGCATTGAGTCAGCTGATCTTTGGGGTCATTTAGGGTTTCAGAAGTGTGCTCTATCAATTTCAATGAGCCCTGTCCGTGGTGCTGAACAGTCGTCACGTGACCTGCACCCCCTCCGCCTGCATTCAGCTGTTCTCTTCTAACCTGCACTATTAAAGCGCTTCGGTTGCATTTTACTCAAAAGAGACCAGCTGCATAAAACATCATTAAACACCATTTTTTAGCAGACATGGACCGGATGGACAGCGACTATTCCAGCTTTGAGAACCCGTTACTCAGCGAGATGAAGCAGTTCTGCAAGAAATTAAAAGAGGCCTGTAATGAATTAAAGGAGGATCTGACGCCGTACAAAAACGACCGATTCTACAGGTACAAACATTTCAGGAATTAAAATATTCAGAAACACGAGGTGACTGGTCAATCCTCACAGGTTTATGGTGAAATTTTTTTGACGTGTTTTCTCGTGGCTTCGAGTTCGTCTAAACGTTAAAATAAAATTGTGCAATTTACCTCTTTTATTACACACTAAAATAGTGTGCGCGCGAAGTTAAAACACAAGCGTCAATTTTAATAGCGACCATCGTTAATAAATTGATACATTAAAATATTTTCAATAAAATATGTAATTTAACATACAGAGCTAACTAGCATTTTTTAGCATCTTGCTTTGTACGGTTTTATAAATGACTAAAATCGTTAAAGGAGTTAAAACTCGCCAGGCAATGAAAAAATAAAAATGTATGTTGCTAATTTGAGAAATTAAATAAACTAAAACGCCGACGCCGCATGCGCACTGCGGGTGATGTCACATGACCTGGCGATGGGCGGGCCACAGCTGATGACGTCATTGCAGCTCCGGGCTGACGTGTGCGGATATGCGCCGCCGACAAACACAAACATTCAGATTTTTTCGGAATAAAACTCGACTCGATGGACAGGTAAGTGTGTGGATGCCAGTCTCAAACACCCATATTCACATACATGTTTTCAGAATTTTAGTGTGTGTGACATAAATGCTTGTTTGGGTCAGTTTGACAGCCTCTCTAGGTAACTGTCCACATGTTTAAGTGCATGAGAACTAACTGGACACGCGCACGTGCGCTTATGTTTACACCGTATTTACATTATTTATTAATTAAATGTGTTTGAAGTCATGATGAGATTCTACATTGTTCTCTGTGTGTTGTAGGTTAGCTCCCATGCGTCTCTACACACTCTCGAAGCGACACTTTGTCCTGGTGTTTGTGGTTTTCCTCTTCTGTTTTGGGGTCTCCACCCTCATCGGTGTTTCAGGTAAGGCAGGGGTGCCCAATACGTCGATCACGATCTACTAGTCGATCGCAAAGGCAATGCTGGTAGATCGCACTCAATTTAAATGTACTTTCATTAAATTTTAATGTCTTTCCATCTTTTAGTTTCTGCCTGACTTGCACTTGACGAGTAAATATTGACCAGGCCAGGTTTTGTTTATTCAGTTGCCATGACAACTAGTTTTGCGCATGCGTGCCTAAATATTGACCAGGCGAGGTTTTGTTTATTCAGTTGCCATGACAACTAGGTTTGCGCATACGCGCCTTCCAAGAACTTCTGAGAACAGAGCGCGAAATTGCGATGCTACTGCCCGAATTAGGCAAAACTGAATGGAATCAGACAGTAGCTAATCCGGGCAGTAGCATCGCAATTTCGCGCTCTGTTTTCAGAAGTTCTTGGAAGCTAGTTGTCATGGCAACTGAATAAACAAGCGCAAAGCTAGTTGTCATGGCAACTGAATAAACAAAACCTCGCCTGGTCAATATTTAGGCGCGCATGTGCAAAACTAGTTGTCATGGCAACTGAATGAACAAAACCTCGCCTGGTCAATATTTAGGCGCGCATGCGCAAACCTAGTTGTCATGGCAACTGAATAAACAAAACATCGCCTGGTCAATATTTAGGCGCGCATGCGCAAAACTAGTTGTCATGGCAACTGAATAAACAAAACCTCGCCTGGTCAATATTTAGGCACGCATGCGCAAACCTAGTTGTCATGGCAACTGAATAAACAAAACATCGCCTGGTCAATATTTAGGCACGCATGCGCAAAACTAGTTGTCATGGCAACTGAATAAAAAAAACCTCGCCTGGTCAATATTTAGGCGCATATGCACAAACCTAGTTGTCATGGCAACTGAATAAACAAAACATCGCCTGGTCAATATTTAGGCGCATATGCACAAACCTAGTTGTCATGGCAACTGAATAAACAAAACATCGCCTGGTCAATATTTACTCGTCATCAGAATAAGGTAAATGCCCTGACTATTGTAATCTATTGTGCTGTAGGTGTTTTGGGTTTAGTGTTAAAACTGAATGATATCAACATTGAACATTATTATATATTTCTTTATTAATTAGAAGATGAATTCCATGGAGGGATACATGCAGTAGTCCCAACAAGCATTTTCTTATTTTAAATGAAACTGTGTTTTTTTATTTGGTAGATCTGATTGAGTTGGTCATTTAAAAGTAGATCATCACACAAAAAAGTGTGGACACCCCTGAGGTAAGGGATGTTTCCTGTAGACATTCAGAATGCACAGCGGCGTGTCCCATTCATTGAGAATGCCCTTCAGAATACTGCAGGGCCGTGAAACCCCATAGAATTATAAACTTTATTCAAATAGAGTATATATACCAAATATAAGACGTGATTATGCATATTCGAGCACAGTACAATATTCATAATAACTGATGATTAATCCTTGTTTTTCAATGAAACCTTAAAATCCAAGTTTTTTATAAAGTGATTCTGATATCTGTCTGTCTATCTCTCTGTCTGTCTATCTCTCTGTCTGTCTGTATAGCTGTCTGTCTATCTCTCTGTATAGCTGTCTGTCTGTCTCTGTCTATTTCTCTGTATAGCTGTCTGTCTCTCTGTATTGCTGTCTGTCTGTCTCTGTATAGCTGTCTGTCTCTCTGTCTATTTCTCTGTATAGCTGTCTGTCTATCTCTGTCTGTCTGTCTGTTTCTGTATAGCTGTCTGTCTGTCTCTCTATCTAGCTGTCTGTCTGTCTCTCTGTCTGTCTGTCTGTCTCTCTGTCTGTCTGTCTGTCTATCTCTCTGTATAGCTGTCTGTCTATCTCTCTGTATAGCTGTCTGTCTATCTCTCTGTCTGTCTCTCTGTATAGCTGTCTGTCTGTCTCTGTCTATTTCTCTGTATAGCTGTCTGTCTGTCTCTCTGTATAGCTGTCTGTCTGTCTCTCTGAATAGCTGTCTGTCTGTCTCACTGTATAGCTGTCTGTCTCTCTGAATAGCTGTCTGTCTGTCTCTCTGTATAGCGGTCTGTCTCCGAATAGCTGTCTGTCTGTCTCTCTGTATAGCTATCTGTCTATCTCTCTCTGTCTGTCTCTCTGTATAGCTGTCTGTCTCTCTGTATAGCTGTCTGTCTGTCTGTCTCTCTGTATAGCTGTCTGTCTCTCTGAATAGCTGTCTATCTGTCTCTCTGTATAGCTGTCTGTCTATCTCTCTGTCTGTCTCTCTGTATAGCTGTCTGTCTGTCTCTGTATAGCTGTCTGTCTCTCTGAATAGCTGTCTGTCTGTCTCTCTGAATAGCTGTCTCTCTGTATAGCTGTCTGTCTCTCTGTATAGCTGTCTGTCTGTCTCTCTGTATAGCTGTCTGTCTATCTCTGTCTGTCTCTCTGTATAGCTGTCTGTCTGTCTCTCTGTATAGCTGTCTGTCTGTCTCTCTGTCTATTTCTCTGTATAGCTGTCTGTCTGTCTCTCTGTATAGCTGTCTGTCTGTCTCTCTGAATAGCTGTCTGTCTGTCTCTCTGAATAGCTGTCTCTCTGTATAGCTGTCTGTCTGTCTCTCTGTATAGCTGTCTGTCTATCTCTGTCTGTCTCTCTGTATAGCTGTCTGTCTGTCTCTCTGTATAGCTGTCTGTCTGTCTCTCTGTCTATTTCTCTGTATAGCTGTCTGTCTGTCTCTCTGTATAGCTGTCTGTCTATCTCTCTGTCTGTCTGTCTCTCTGTATAGCTCTGTCTGTCTCTCTGTATAGCTGTCTGTCTCTCTGTATAGCTGTCTGTCTATTTGTCTATTTGTCTGTCTGTCTTTCTAATTATCTGTCTGTGTGTCTATCCCCATCTGCCAGTTTATTTTTCTGTTTGTCTATCAATGTCTGTCTGTCTGTCTATGTGTCTGTCTGTCTGTCTACAGTATTAGTATTAACAGGTGACCAACATTTGAAGTTCAGATAGAAAAAGTTACTATACGATCATTTTAATATGATTTCAACAGAAGTACATACAAATATTTATTATATTTACTCAAAGATTCAGACAAAACTTTAACAAAATAGAAAGTCAATTAAAAGAATCTGTAAATATGAAGAAACGTTTCTATGTCTCTGCTTGAGTTAGGATTAATTGTAATTAGATTAAGTTATTTCGGCCACCCCTAAAATGGGTCATACCATTATCATTGCCTTAGCGGTTCAAGAAAACACCCATTAAAGGAATATTCCGGGTTCAAGCGCATTCAGCAGCATTTGTGGCATAAAATTTATCACCATAAAAATGTATTTCGACTCGTCCCTCCTTTGAGTGAGACACCTCCAGTGAGACACTTACAGTGACATAATCACATCAATTATTCATGAACTGGCCAAAGAATTTAAAGGGGCGGCGTAAAATTAAAAAACATATATTTGAACATTAGACTTTAAATTTCGATTTTAAATTCACTCGTGTTTTATATAGAATTGTTCTATACGGTATTTAAGATCACCCCCTTCACAGCATGGGGGGGTATAGTGCCCCCCCCCCTCCAGTTCTACGCCAGTGTGTCTGCATGTAAATCACATCTGTGATGCTTTAATAGAGTCATTGAATTCCGATCGAGCTCAGAGGCTGTTTCTGTAATACTAAACCTCTGCTTTAAAGAATGAGAAGAGACGACTGTGTGTACTGGAGGAGGTGGCTGAATCATTACAAGACATTATATTAGACATGTCACTTTGCAGAGTTTACTTACTACTTCCTGTTTTTCCATCTGTCTCTCTCCCATAGGACCAAAAATCGTAAGTGAAAACTACAACAACGGTTTAAACGTCAGTGTCAATGGCTCAAAGGTGAGATATTACAGTCATGAGGTGAAACTATGAAGGTAAAATCAAGCTTGAAGGATTTGCACTTGCGACGTAAACAATGTGCACGCGCGGAGTGAGACTCCTGTAAGCGTAAAGCAGGGGTGCCCAATACGTCGATCGCGATCTACCAGTCGGTCGCAAAGGCAATGCTGGTAGAATGCGCACAATTTAAATACTTTAGTTAAATTTTTATAAAATAAATATAATGTCTTTCTTTTAGTTTCTGTTTGATTTGCACTTGACAAGTAAATATTGACCAGGCGAAAGTGTAAACGAAGCTGCGAGCGTGACGGAACAATGCGCACGCGCAGAGTGAGACTCGTGAAAGCGTAAACGATGCTGCGAGCGCGACTTGACAATGCGCACGCGCGGAGTGAGTCTCCTGTAAGCGTAAACGAAGCCCTGAGCGCGACTTGACGATGTGCACGCTCGGAGTGAGACTCGTGTAAGCGTAAACGAAGCTGCGAGCGCGACTTGACAATGTGCACGCGCGGAGTGAGACTCGTGTAAGCGTAAACGAAGCTGCGAGCGCGACTTGACAATGTGCACGCGCGGAGTGAGTCTCCTGTAAGCGTAAACGAAGCCGTGAGCGCGACTTGACGATGTGCACGCGCGGATTGAGACTCGTGTAAGCGTAAACGAAGCTGCGAGCGCGACTTGACAATGTGCACGCGCGGAGTGAGTCTCCTGTAAGCGTAAACGAAGCCGTGAGCGCGACTTGACGATGTGCACGCGCGGATTGAGACTCGTGAAAGCGTAAACGATGCTGCGAGCGCGACTTGACAATGCGCACGCGCGGAGTGAGTCTCCTGTAAGCGTAAACGAAGCTGCGAGCGCGACTTGATGATGTGCACGTGCGGAGTGAGTCTCCTGTAAGCGTAAACGAAGCCGTGAGCGCGACTTGACGATGTGCACGCGCGGATTGAGACTCGTGTAAGCGTAAACGAAGCTGCGAGCGCGACTTGACAATGTGCACGCGCGGAGTGAGTCTCCTGTAAGCGTAAACGAAGCTGGGAGCGCGACTTGACGATGTGCACACGCGGAGTGAGACTCGTGTAAGCGTAAACGAAGCCGTGAGCGCGACTTGACGATGTGCACACGCGGAGTGATACTCGCGTAAACGAAGCTGCGAGCGCGACTTAACAATGTGCAGGCGCGGAGTGAGACTTGTGTAAGCGTAAACGAAGCTGTGAGCACGACTTGACAATGTGCACGCGCGGAGTGAGACTTGTGTAAGCGTAAACGAAGCTGCGAGCGCGACTTGACAATGTGCACGCGCGGAGTGAGTCTCCTGTAAGCTGCGAACGGCTGGGAGCGCGACTTGACGATGTGCACACGCGGAGTGAGACTCGTGTAAGCGTAAACGAGCCGTGAGCGACTTGACGATGTGCACCGCTGAGTGATACTCGCAGTAACGAAGCTGCGGCTGACTTAACAATGTGCAGGCGTGAGTGAGACTTGTGTAAGCGTAACGAAGCTGTGAGCACGACTTGACAATGTCTTGCGAGTGAGACTTCGTAAGCGTGAAGCGAAGCTGCGGCCGACGGAACAATGCGCGCCGCGCAGAGTGAGACTTCGTGAAAGCGTAAACGAAGCTGCGAGAGCGACTTGACAATGTGCACGCGCGGAGTGAGTCTCCTGTAAGCGTAAACGAAGCCGTGAGCGCGACTTCATGATGTGCACACGCGGAGTGAGACTCGTAAGCGTAAACGAAGCTGCGAGAGCGACTTGACGATGCGCACGCGCGGAGTGAGACTCGTGTAAGCGTAAACGAAGCTGCGAGCGCGACTTGACAATGTGCACGCGCGGAGTGAGTCTCCTGTAAGCGTAAACGAAGCTGTGAGCGCGACTTGACAATGCGCGCGCGGAGTGAGACTCGTAAGCGTAAACGAAGCTGCCAGAGCGACTTGACAATGCGCACGCGCGGAGTGAGACTCGTGTAAGCGTAAACGAAGCTGTGAGCGCGACTTGACAATGCGCGCGCGTGGAGTGAGACTCGTAAGCGTAAACAAAGCTGCGAGAGCGACTTGACAATGCGCACGCGCGGAGTGAGACGAAGCTGCGAGCGCGACGGAACAATGTGCACGCGGTATGGCGTTATTTCCCTGTCAAATGTCGAGAGCGCATTTTTGTAGCGCGAAAGTACATTAATGTTATGCGCGAGCGCGAATCCCTCTGCTCGCGCGCGGGAACTGGGCGCGCGCTCTCAGATACACGCTGCTCTTGAAAGAATTTTCTCTGCGCTCGCTCAGAGAATATGCCTGCACTTAAAACGTGTTCATTGCAATCGCGAATCTCTCCTCTTCGCTTAAAGTAAGCGTGTTTGTGCTTAGACTGTGTCCCGTGCGTTCGCGCATGCCCAAGTACTCTTCTCTTCGATTTCTTTCTCTTTGCTCTTGGCATAAACGCTGTCAAAACGGCAACAACCAATCAGAAAAGGCTTCAACGACTGACCAATGAAAACGCGACATCGTACATGGAATCTTATTGGTTGATATTGAACCGCACATGTTCATGTGTTCAATCAAGACGATTCAATTCAATCAAGACGAGCCGAGATGGATCCGCAGAATCGACGATCTCAGGTAAACAGTTTTATTTGTTTTGATGTTAAATATGTCAAATGTATCTTAGAAATGTCTGGGAAGAGGGCGATTGGATTATTTTACATATAAATGACCTAGACTGTCAACCACATTCATACTACAGGCGCTATGCCCATTGTAGTGAGATTTTTGAGCCAAATAGATTTGAAAGCCGATTCCAAAAGGCAAAAATAATATTTTACGTCTGATAATTAACACATTGTCTCGTGCAATCACACCAGTGATTAAACATTAAGTACGTAGCGAGATCAACTGCTAAATTAAAATCTGAAAAAAGACTTGGGGAGATAAGGTGGCAACATGCCCCCGTAAAATTATGCTAGTCCTATATCTATTATGGCTGTCACGAATGAAGTGATGTGAAATGAAAAGTGTCATCTGCAATAGATTTTCTTTATCGCGGATTGCAGCGTTGAGTGTTATAACGTTAATCAATCACCCACTTTCTGTTGAGCTTAATTAATGCAGTTTGGCCAATCAGAGGCATTTTGATTAAAGGACAAGTTCGGTATTTTACACTTAAAGCCCTGTTTTAAGATCGTTTCTGAGTACTTGGGCATGCGCGAACGCACGGGACACAGTCTAAGCACAAACACGCTTACTTTAAGCGAAGAGGAGAGATTCGCGATTGCAATGAACACGTTTTTAAGTGCAGGCATATTCTCTGAGCGAGCGCAGAGAAAATTCTTTCAAGAGCAGCGTGTATCTGAGAGCGCGCGCCCAGTTCCCGCGCGCGAGCAGAGGGATTCGCGCTCGCGCATAACATTAATGTACTTTCGCGCTACAATAATGCGCTCTCGACATTTGACAGGGAAATAACGCATACAACGCGCAGTACATTGTGTAAATAAGTGTACATTTTGGATTTACGCTTTTATTTGGGATCTTACTCTGTGCATGCAAATCAATCAGACACGCTTTTACCTTCATATGAAACACAAACATATGGCTGATGCGTTTATAACTCGTGCATGAATATCTGCTGTTTTCGTGATCTGTAATATTTCTGTTCTGTTCAGACCGGCCCATTCCAGCTCCGATCTCAGCCGCTCTCGAACTATAACCAGCAGCTGTGGCTCACCTGTGTCATTCAGATCCAGAACACCGGTGAGACGCCATCTTAAACCACTCATTCACAAACACTGCTGCAACCACCACAAAACTGATCTGAGAACAGGCTTTTTGTTTATCGTTTACCCACGTTACAAACTCTATGACTTTGTTTTGTTCTGTGGAACCAAGTTTTCCACTCATTCACAAACACTTCTAGATTTTGTTTTTATTTTCCTATGGCTGTAAATACAATAAAACTGTTCTGATTAATCTAAGGATTTCAGAATTAAATGGTAATAATATCAATATTTTTGCACTTTGCTGCCCCCTGGGGTGTCCCTGGACCCCAGTTTAAAATCTCCGGATTTAAAGTAACTGACTTAAGTGAGTAACTAGGCTCCCTTTTTAACTTTAAAAGTAATTGCGTTACTAAAAGTAACAAATTACTTTGTAATCAGATTACACTCAACACTGATAAAATACAACATGTGGATGCTCTGAAAGATGTGAATGTTCTTTTGTTTTATTTTCACCCCAATTTGTAACGGCCAATTCCCGATGTGCTCCGAGTCCTCGTGGTGGCGTAGTGATTCGCCTCGATCCGGGTGACGGAGGACGAAACTCAGTTGCCTCCGCGTCTGAGACTGCCAATCCGCGCATCTTATCATGTGACTTGTTGAGCGTGATACCGTGGAGATACATTATAGTGACCACGAGGAGGTTACCCCATGTAACTCTAACCTCCCTAGCAACCGGACCAATTTGGTTATCCCATGTGACTCTACCCTCCCTAGCAACCGGACTAATTTGGTTACCCCATGTGACTGTACCCTCCCTAGCAACCGGACCAATTTGGTTATCCCATGTGACTCTACCCTCCCTAGCAACCGGACCAATTTGGTTATCCCATGTGACTCTACCCTCCCTAGCAACCGGACCAATTTGGTTATCCCGTGTGACTCTACCCTCCCTAGCAACCGGACCAATTTGGTTATCCCATGTGACTCTACCCTCCCTAGCAACCAGACCAATTTGTTTATCCCATGTGACTCTACCCTCCCTAGCAACCAGACCAATTTGGTTACCCCACATGACTCTACCCTCCCTAGCAACCGTGCCAATTTGGTTATCCCATGTGACTCTACCCTCCCTAGCAACCGTGCCAATTTGGTTATCCCATGTGACTCTACCCTCCCTAGCAGCCGGACCAATTTGGTTATCCCATGTGACTCTACCCTCCCTAGCAGCCGGACCAATTTGGTTATCCCATGTGACTCTACCCTCCCTAGCAACCGGACCAATTTGGTTATCCCATGTGACTCTACCCTCCCTAGCAACCGTGCCAATTTGGTTATCCCATGTGACTCTACCCTCCCTAGCAACCGGGCAAATTAAGTTATCCCATGTGACTCTACCCTCCCTAGCAACCAGGCCAATTTGGTTGCTAAGGAGACCTGACAGGAGTCACTCAGCACGCCCTGGATTCAAACTTACGACAATTTCTGAACTTCTGCGGGTGCAAGTGCGCTAGTGGTGATGAACTGTGATTTGTGTGTTCAGTTGGAGATTTCCGGAGGGAGTTTGGGATGAACGTTGAGCTGCAGGGCGTGATGCAGGACACGAGCGTGATGCGCATCAGTGATAACGTGCACAATAAGAACAGGACCCTGCACTGCGGCACTGTGAGTCCTGCACTGTATTACAACTGTAATCTCGTGCTTCAGACTGGAATGCATCTTCACGAGTGTGTGTGTTGTGCAGCAACAGCAGGTATGTGATGAAATTATCGTGTTGCATCTGGGTTACCTGAACTACACACGGTACCAGGTCAACGTCAGCTTCAGGAATCTGGACGATCTGAAGGCCAGTATCAAAAACGTCACTTTTGTGGTGAGTTCAGCGTTTTAAAGGTGATGTCTGGAGATAAAGTGTTTGCGAATGCTATTTCAAATTGACTTTAATCTCTAATGAATGCAAGTACTTTCTTAATCTAATGGGGGGTTTTCTCTCTCTCCCGGTCACTGTTTTGTCTGTAAACAGTTTAAGATGTACAACACCACGTTCTCTCAGGTGGAAATCTGGTTCCGCTTTGTGTTTGTTGTGATGACCTTCATAGTGACTGTAAGTACAGGCCAGAAACGTCTACAAAAGCGGCATCTTAATCTGCATTTAAACGAGCTTGTTTGCTGTTTTTGTGTAGTGTATGTTTGCTCACTCCTTGAGGAAGTTCTCCATGAGGGATTGGGGAATCGAGCAGAAGTGGATGTCTATTCTTCTGCCTCTGCTGCTGCTTTATAACGGTGAGATCATCTGCACAATTTCCAGAACCATCAGGTTGAGGACCACCGAGATAAGGCATTTTGAACATTTCTGAGGATTACAGCGCCACCTATTGTCCGATCTTCACCAAATTTGGCACATTTCTTCATAATCAAATGTCATATATGTGCACTAACTTTTATGAAAATCAGATTTATCGTTTAGGAGTTACAGACCTTTTGGTAAACTAGGCCACGCCCATATTTTGTATTGTTTGTACCGTTATAGCCATGCCAAATAAAAAGTTCAACATTTTTATACATGCATAATTATATAATCTTATCTAGGCTGTCCAGAGGTTCTTCCTGTACAGGTTTTGTTGATGTCAAATGGAAAACCTAGGACTGGTTTGCAAAAGTAGTTATTTTAAAATAATCTCAAATATTTAATGAATGATTTGATTGACAGCAATGTTTCTTGAGGCATAGCTGTTCAGAATGAGGAGACATATGATATGATATAACGTGTGTCTATGTGAAACAGCTGGATATACAATAATTTACGCATATGCAAAATGCGATAACGCCTCCCGGTGGTCATTTAAAAAAGAAAATAGCCGAAATGGCGCACCACGTTTTGTTTCGTTCCGTTCGGCCTGGTCTACCAGCAGCTGAAAGTAGATTGGTCAATGGGGGCCATGTTTTGTAAGCTATGCAACAGTCCTCATAGACCATGATGGCACCTTAGATAAAGACATTGCATGCCAAATTTGATGTCGATCGGACCAACCGCTTCATAGTTAGAACCTTTTTCCACATTTGTCATTTGTATAGCGCCACCAAGAGTCTGAGGTATGCAATTTTTTCACCTGTCTTCAGTTTGACCCCATACATACCTGTGTGAAATTTTGTGAAAATGTCTCATTCTGTTCAAGAGTTATTACCATTTAAGTAAAAGTGGCCACGCCTACTTATGTTTTGCCATACCATTGCGTAGTTAAATCGAAAGGTCAAACTTTTTGAACTTTCAATTTGGGGTCTGAGTCGCTCAGCGAGTATTGACGCTGACTATCACCGCTGGAGTCGTGAGTTTGAATCCAGGGCGTGCTGAGTGACTCCAGCCAGGTCTCCATAGCAACCAAATTGGCCCGGTTGCTAGGGAGGGTCTGGGTATCTCAGTGAGTATTGATGTTGACTCACCGCTGGAGTCGCGAGTTTGAATCCAGGGTGTGCTGAGTGACTCCAGCCAGGTCTGCATAGCAACCAAATTGGCCCGGTTGCTAGGGAAGTTAGAGTTACATGGGGTAACCTCCTCGTGGTCGTGATTGGTGGTTCTCGTGTGGTAATTTGTGCGTGGATCACAGAGAGGAGCATGAACCTCCACACGCTGTGAGTTTCCGCGGTGTCATGCGTGATGGTACAATGATAGTAAACAAATGAAGTAAACTAGCAAGAGTGTTAAATGTGTTTTAGCGAGACTTTCTAGAAAAACCCATAAATACAATTAAATTTAGTCTAAATTGAATGTTGTCACTCCTAGTAAAAACAGGGTTGACTTATTTCTGTTATACGCTGTTCTAGATCCGTTCTTTCCGCTCTCGTTCCTGGTGAACAGCTGGTTTCCGGGAACGCTGGACGCATTCTTCCAAGCCCTCTTCCTGTGCGCGCTACTGCTGTTCTGGCTTTGTGTGTATCACGGCATCAGAGTACAGGTAAAGGTCACGACCCCTCAAAGAGCAGCTGTGACAGGAAACGAACCAACACTTCCATTTATTACATCACATCTAAAGTCCATGAGGCCGTCCTGTTGTTAGACGTCTCTTTAATTGCATAGAGTATAGTTGATGTCTCTTAATGTATCTTTAGGGTGAGCGGAAGTTCTTGACGTTCTACCTGCCGAAACTCGTAATCGTCGGGATGTTGTGGCTGTCAGCCGTTACTCTGGGAATCTGGCAAACGTAAGAACCTCTATACGCCATGAACATCAGAGTGCTCAAACATATTCATTTAAATACGTTTAAGCATATTTTTTGGGCTTTCCTTTGCATTTTGCTTATTGGTAGTTGTTAATGCTGTTGTTGTAATTTCATCAGGGTGAATGAGCTGCAGGATCCCACATATCAATATAAAGTAGACATCCAGAACTTCCAGGTGAGTTTGAATTCTCCACTGCTGTTTCTTATTGAAATGCATCATTCATTCACTGGTTTTCTGTCTGTTCAGGGAATGAAAATCTTCTTTCTGCTGGTGGTGGGGGTGTATGTTCTGTATCTGGTGTTTTTGGTGGTGCGAGCGTGCTCCGAACTCAAGAACATGCCTTACACAGGTAACAAAGCACAACACACGTGTGATGTAGGGCTGCATGATATATAGTTGGATAATGTGATGTTCAATATGCGATGGAATAATCCTATGATGATGTCATCGGAGTACGTGGAACATTGGCACCTCGACCACCCAAATATACTGAGTTTATTGGGAGAAATAATGGACCTCCTTGGCCATGAAGTTTGGTATTTTCGTGCAAGCATGCGCTGAGTCTAGGCGCAAGTGGGTTTGGTGAAATTGCACGTGCAAAGCGCTAATGGGCTCAAGTGCAAATTAATTCTGTGGTTCTTCTCCGGTTATTGCGCCGTTCTGCGTCCTGTGACAGTAACACACTTCTTTTGTATGCATGGAAAATGCGATTCTCGGCGTAGGACCTCGTGGTGGCGTAGTGACTTGCCTCAATCCGGGTGGCAGAGGACAAGTCTCAGTTGCCTCCGCTTCTGAGACCGTCAATCCGCGCATCTTATCACGTGACTTGTTGAGTGCGTTACCGTGGAGACGTAGCGCGTGTGGAGGCTTCACGCTATTCTCCACGGCATCCACACGCAACTCACCACACGCCCCACCGAGAGCGAGAACCACATTATAGCGACCACGAGGAGGTTACCCCATGTGACTCTACACTCCCTAGCAACCGGGCCAATTTGGTTATCCCATGTGACTGTACCCTCCCTAGCAACCGGGCCAATTTGGTTACCCCATGTGACTACCCTCCCTAGCAACTGGGCCAATTTGGTTACCCCATGTGACTCCACCCTTCCTAGCAACCGGGCCAATTTGGTTACCCCATGTGACTATCCTCCCTAGCAACCGGGCCAATTTGGTTACCCCATATGACTCTATCCTCCCTAGCAACCGGGCCAATTTGTTTACCCCATGTGACTCTAACCTTCCTAGCAACCGGGCCAATTTGGTTACCCCATGAGACTCTACCCTCCCTAGCAACCGGGCAAATTTGGTTACCCCATGTGACTCTACCCTCCCTAGCAACCGGGCAAATTTGGTTACCCCATGTGACTCTACCCTCCCTAGCAACCGGGCAAATTTGGTTACCCCATGTGACTCTACCCTTTCTAGCAACCGGGCCGCTATATTATCAGAGTTTGAACATGAACTTTATCGCCACCTGCTGGTGGAATAACAAAACTGCAAATGCAGGAACTGAGTTTAGACTTTGTGCTGAAAACAGGCGTGCCACTGAAACGTCTCGGCGCAATGAGCTAAATCTCAGGAAAATAGCAAATTGTGCTTTGTGTCACTTCATTAACAAATAATAAACACACAGATAGCGCAAACACTCCCACATATGCCCATGTGCGCTTTGCACTGGCACGAAAATTGGAAGGAGACACAGCGCGCGGTCATTGCACGTAGCGCCGTGCTTTTTGCACTTACGCAAACAGAGCCCATATTGTTTCACCATTAGCTGCATATCTGCCGATGTGACGCTCTCCATCATTCGAGACGGATGTCATTTTTGGAGTCTCAGCTTTCAAATGATGTCAGTTTTATCACAAGATTCAACAGTAAATGTTGTTTTGATGCTCTTGTGATGGGGTATGTTGTAAGCAAGACATGCAATACAACGAACTAAAATGTGTCAACTCTTGCACACTACACGCACACACATTGAGAGACAATCGCACGCTCCGCCTATTCTCGGCATAAATGTTACTTTTAAAGTATTCTTGCGAGCACTTTTAATGTGCGAATCACAATTTGTATATGTGCAATATTTTGATACATGCGATATATCATGCAGCACTAGTATGAAGAATAATCGCAGCATTAATCGGCAGTGTTTATGATTGTTTTATTCCTTCCTCAGATCTGCGACTGAAGTTTCTGACAGCGCTGACGTTGGTCGTGTTGGTAATTAGGTAATGTAAACATGATTAATTTGGCTACTTCAATAAAATGTGGGTTTTATGAGGATCTGATTTATATATTTTTAAGCATATTAATACCACAACATGTCAACGTCACAAAATTTCGACGTCACAACATTTCGCCGTCACATGTCCACACCATGTCCACGCCACACCATGTCCACGCCACACCACGTCAATCTCACAACATGTCCACGCCACAACATGTCCACGCCACACCATGTCCACGCCACACCACGTCAATCTCACACCATGTCCACGCCACACCATGTCCACGCCACACCATGTCCACGCCACACCACGTCAATCTCACAACATGTCCACGCCACACCATGTCAATCTCACAACATGTCCACGCCACACCATGTCCACGCCACAACACGTCAATCTAACAACATGTCCACGCCACACCATGTCAATCTCACACCATGACCACGCCACACCATGTCCACGCCACACCACGTCAATCTCACAACATGTCCACGCCACACCATGTCAATCTCACAACATGTCCACGCCACACCATGTCAATCTCACAACATGTCCACGCCACGACATTTCGACGCCACGACATGTCCACACCATGTCCACGCCACACCACGTCAATCTCACGACATGTCCACGCCACACCACGTCAATCTCACACCATGTCCACGCCACACCATGTCAATCTCACAACATGTCCACGCCACACCATGTCCACGCCACACCATGTCAACCTCACGACATGTCCACGCCACGACATGTCCACGCCACGACATGTCCACGCCACGACATTTCGACGCCATGACATGTCCACGCCACGACATGTCCACGCCACGACATTTCACCGCCACGACATTTCGCCGCCACGACATTTCGACGCCACGACATTTCGACGCCACGACATGTCCACGCCACGATATGTCCACAACATCTCAACGTCACAACATGTCCACGCCACAACATGTCGAAACCACAACATCTCGATGTCACAACAAGACAACATTTCAAAATGTCATCACTAAGGGGATCTGGTTATTTCAGCGAGTATTGACGCTGACTATCACACCTGGAGTCGTGAGTTTGAATCCAGGGTGTGCTGAGTGAATCCAGCCAGGTCTCCTTAGCAACCAAATTGGGCCGGTTGCTAGGGAGGGTTGAGTCACATGGGGTAACCTCCTCGTGGTCGCTATAATGTGGTTCTCGCTCTCGGTGGGGTGAGTTGTGCGCGGATGCCGCGGAGAATAGCGTGAAGCCTCCCAACGCGCTACGTCTCCACGGTAACGCGCTCAACAAGTCACGTGATCAGATGCGCGGATTGATGGTCTCAGACGCGGAGGCAACTGAGATTCGTCCTCCGCAACCCGGATTGAGGCGAATCACTACACCACCATGAGGACTTGGAGCGCATTGGGAATTGGGCAGAAAATAAATAAAAAATGGGAGGAAAATGGCTGAATTTCACAAAGAAATGTCCAGATCATATTTCACTCCAATATATATATATATATTCAATAGAATGGTCACATTAGATTCCCATCACTGTAATCTGTGGGGAAATATGCTTAATAATGTTAAAATACAGACAATATTAAAGGATCCTCAAAATAGCCTTTTTTGAATACAGTATCATTTCATATTTATTTATTTTTGTATTTATTTGACCTGTTTTGTCACCAGCGCCTGGTGTAACTCTCTCTCTCTCTCTCTCTCTCTCTCTCTCTCTCTCTCTCTCTCTCTCTCTCTCTCTGTTCTCAGTATGGTCATTCTGTACCTGAGATTCGGCTCCAAGGCTCTGCAGGATAACTTTGTCGCAGAACTTTCTACACACTACCAGAATTATATCCTTTTATTTTTTTGTTTTTTACATGTAACAAATTGCAGCCAGAAATGTTATTCCTAAACTGAAATGGAAATGTAAAGAAAAAAATTGTGCACTCAATTGTTTGTTCTTAATCAAATACAGGAAATGTATTCTTTTTTTTTATCCCCTTTTTCTCCCAATTTGGAATACACAATTCCCAATACTTACTAGGTCCTCGCGGTGGTGTAGTGACTCGCCTCAATCCGGGTGGCGGAGGACGAATCTCAGTTGTGTCTGAGACCGTCAATCCGCGCATCTTATCACGTGACTTGTTGAGCGCGTTACTGTGGTGACGCAAGCACGTGTGGTGGCTTCACGCTACTCTCCGCGACATCCACGCACAACTCGCCACACGCCCCACCTAGAGCGAGAACCACATTATAGTGACCACGAGGAGGTTACCCTATGTGACTACCGCGAGTCGCGAGTTTGAATCCAGTGCGTGCTGAGTGACTCCAGTCAGGTCTCCTTAGCAACCAAATTGGCCTGGTTGCTAGGGAGGTTCTGTGTATCTCAGCGAGTATTGACGCTGACTATCACACCTGGAGTCGCGAGTTTGAATCCAGGGCGTGCTGAGTGACTCCAGCCAGGTCTCCTTGGCAACCAAATTAGAATAGCGTGAAGCCTCCACACGTTCTTACGTCTCCATGGTAACACACTCAATAAGTCACGTGATCAGATGCGCTGAGATTCGTCCTCAACCACCCGGATTGAGGCGAGTCACTACGCCACCGCGAGGACTCGGAGCGCATTGGGAATTGGGCGTTCCACATTGGGGAGAACACATGACAGGCCAAAATTTAAAGAGAGCCGCAATGAAAGAAAAATACTTGTATACCGTAGCTAAAAACCGTATATATATATATATATATATATATATATTAGATAGATACTGTAAATACATTCTTTCAAACATTATGCATTATTATGATTTTTCGCATGAATTAAATTTGCAACTTGAACAGGAACATAGTGTGTGAGTCACTTCCAATGCAAGTCAATGGGGTTTAATCTGTCAACATTAAAATACTGTTTCACAAGTATAAACACAAGACATAAACAATATGTGTGTGAACATGATTTTACTGTCATTAAATCACTTAATAACCACATCTGTGGAAAGATATAGACGATTATACAACTCCGTTGCCATGACGACGTGATGACATAATCCCTAAACAGACGTACAAATCAAATAAACAACTTTACAGCTCAAATAATACACGAAGAATTAATGTAAGTGCTTTATTAAATTATAAGCATCACATTTCTGACTTTTAAACCTTCCAAAAATTGCCTCCATTGACTTGCATTGGAAGTGTCCCACTGGAAACTTTTATTATTATTTTATTTTGTTTAAGAAATGATTTTTGTGGTAATCATCATCATGTCACAAATGCTGTCGATTGAGCTCAACTTGCATGGACCCCGGAATATTCCTTTAATAGCAGCATGGATTCAGCTTCTCTCCTGTCGTCGGTGATTTTCCTTAAATGTTTCTTCACCAGCTGAATTTCTCTCTTTCTACGGCCTTCTCAACTTTTATCTCTACACGTTAGCGTTCGTCTACTCGCCCTCCAAAATGCTCTTTATGGTGAGTTATGTGCACAGAAAGAGAAACCGCTGAAACGATTGTTCACGTCTTTGCGTTGAAATGATTGCGTCTCCTGCATCCCAGATTCCCAGCTGAAAGACAATCCCGCCTTCTCCATGCTCAATGACTCGGACGATGAGGTCATTTACGGGTGAGTGTCCCAGTTCAAATGTGTGTTTCATGAAGCAGGTTTAAACTGATATTAAATCATGATATTATTTGTGTTTTTTAAAGGAGCGATTACGAAGAAATGCCTCTTCAAAACGGCCGTGCCATCAAAGCGACCGCCAAGTACCAGGATGACAGTGAAAGTGACTGATCCGGCTTCTGATTGGACGAGAGTGAAACTGGCCTCTTTGGGGGATGTATATAGACTCATCATTGTATACTCTGTGTTAACATACATGCCTGTATATTTTTAAAGATAAAGATGAGGTGTTTTTCAATGTAACTCCACGTGGCCTGATTTCAGTCATCACTGACGCTGTCGGTCGTACGGTGTCATTGAAGGGACGTGTGCAAGATTTACCTGTTAAGCTGTTTTGGTTTTCCCCCCTCGGACCGTTAAATCTGAACAGATGAGACTCCAGTAATGCATCGGGGAAGACGCTGATCTGCACACATGAAGTAGAGCCACTTTGCATATGTAGCGATCTAATGTGCTCATTTTATTTGTTTTATTTATTGTTTTTTTCTCCCCAATTTGGCTCGCCCAAAGTCCTCGTGGTCAATCCGGGTGGCGGAGGACGAATCTCAGTTGCGTCTGAGAGCGTCAATCCAAGCATCTTCTCATGTGACTTGTTGAGCGTTACCGTGGAGACGTAGCGCGTGTGGAGGCTTCACGCTATTCTCATCGATCCACGCACAACTCGCGTGGTTACCCCATGTGACTCTACCCTCCCTAGCAACCGGGCCAATTTGGTTGCTAAGGAGACCTGACTGGAGTCACTCAGCACGCCCTGGATTCAAACTCACGACTCCAGGTGCGATAGTCAGCGTCAATACTCGCTGAGATACCCAGACCCTCCCTAGCAACCGGGCCAATTTGGTTGCTAAGGAGACCTGACTGGAGTCACTCAGCACGCTCTGGATTCAAACTCACGACTCCAGGTGTGATAGTCAGCGTCAATACTCGCTGAGATACCCAGACCTTCCCTAGCAACCGGGCCAATTTGGTTGCTAAGGAGACCGGACTGGAGTCACTCAGCACGCACTGGATTCAAACTCACGACTCCAGGTGTGATAGTCAGCGTCAATACTCACTGAGATACCCAGACCTTCCCTAGCAACCGGGCCAATTTGGTTGCTAAGGAGACCTGACCGGAGTCACTCAGCACGCCCTGGATTCAAACTCACGACTCCAGGTGTGATAGTCAGCGTCAATACTCGCTGAGATACCCAGACCTTCCCTAGCAACCGGGCCAATTTGGTTGCTAAGGAGACCTGACTGGAGTCACTCAGCACACTCTGGATTCAAACTCACGACTCCAGGTGTGATAGTCAGCGTCAATACTCGCTGAGATACCCAGACCTTCCCTAGCAACCGGGCCAATTTGGTTGCTAAGGAGACCTGACTGGAGTCACTCAGCACGCTCTGGATTCAAACTCACGACTCCAGGTGTGATAGTCAGCGTCAATACTTACATATATTGCGCAACCCAGACCCCCTGATTTATTATTTTTATTATTATTGTTTTTATTGGATGAAGAAGGCATTGGGATGAATCTCAATCAGAAGAAAAAAAAAATCTATTTTGCATAAAGAGCAAATTTTAGGAGTTTTGCATTGTGACGCAGTGTCTGTTGTGCGGAAAACGTGACATTTTAAAGTACATTTGCATAGTGCAAAATATGAATCGAAAAATCATGCAAATAATGTCACGATGCAAAAGCGCAGACGTCCAGATGTTTCTTCGTTCTGTGTACGCTGGATGTCCAGTGCACAGTTTTACATTCCTCCCTTCACACGACTGTGAACATGTTTAATTTGTGGATCATGTGCAAGTTATTGATCATGAAATCACTTCCAGGATTTGGTGCATTTGTATGAATATTGGGAAGCAGGTTCTTAATGGTCCGATTTGTAATCCAGTGCAGCTAAAATAAAGCTGCATGCACGTTAAATGAGATGCTGAACCTGCAATGAAGTGTGTTCATTCCTTGTTGAAAATGTCCGGTTCGCTGTGCCTTTTTTAACATGTACATAAGGTCATTCCCAAGCCTTGCTGACCTCTTGACCTCAGTCCAAACACTCCTGCATTCACACGCCAGGCCGAGGAGCTTTCCTTCGGTTGCACTGTTGTGATGTACGAGAGAATGTTGTACAAAACTGTTCATTACATTTTTAATGGCGGACTCTTCACATGGAACTCTTGTGCTTTTATTGCATGTATACAAGGGGATTTCGACTTTGTCAGTATGCATGCATTTTGTATTTTTTGCATTGTTTTGCATTTGCTCAAATTAACTATTAATTTACTTTTCTTGACTATTAAAGGAATAGTGAAAATTCTCTCATCATTTACTCGCCCAGATGTGTGACTGACTTTCTTCTGCTGACCACAAATGAATATTTTTAGGAGAATATTTCAGCTCTGTAGGTCCATACAATGATAGTGAATGGTGACTAGAACTTTGAAGCTCCAAAAAGCACATAAAGGCAGCATAAAAGTAATCCTAAAACTCCAGTGGTTTAATCCATTTCTTCAGAAGAGATATGATAGATGTGGGTGATCAGTAGAAACAGATTAATGTGTACGTCCTTTTTACTGTAAATCTTCACCTTTGACCAGCCCGACCAGTAGGTGGCGATATGCACAAATAATGGAAATTGCCAAAAAACTAAAGGAGAAAGTGAAAGTGGAGATTTTATTGTTTGTTTTGGTATTGTGAGTATTCTAACAGTATTTTGAAAACAATGTGGACTTTTTGTATTGTATGATTCCTGATATTTCTTTGAAATTGGTTTTAATAGAGATTATTCAGATGTTTTTATTTAATCAATCTTGTCTTGCTTTTGGCTAAATATATTATATGTATTTGTAAATGTAGTAAACTTGTTAAAAAAAAAATAAGAGCCTTATTTTTATCTTTTTCTTATGGACTTAAAACTTTGTATACAAGAAATCTGTGAAGACAGTAAATCTTTTCAAGAGGTAAAACATTTTCTCACTCCTTGGTAAATAATATTGTATAATTTTGTATTTTTTTTTATTTTGTATTGTTTAATAAAATAAAAAATACGTACAAAAACGTTGCAATTTCGTTACATTTAAATCAATCGCAATTAATTGACAACACTATTCGATTAACAGTAACTTTGTAAAGGTTGTAAACATAAAATAATTTAATTAAATAAATATGACTGTAATATACTTTGTCTACTTAAGTTCTGGTTCTAAAAGTAAACATTTATTTTTTTATTAAATTAACCTCAGCATTGTACATTTTGTTATTACAAATATAGTAGGTAATGTGTAACATTACTTTATAAAACTTAGATTCATTAAATAAAAATAAAAATCTTCTTTTGGATAATCGGTAAAAGGTAATTTCCCAACAGAAAATATTTGTACTTGAACTTCTGTAGTGAAATAATGCGACTGCTGTGTCGCTAGGGTAACAGCCATGATTGACCGCTCAGAGTAACCAATAAAATGGCCTCCTGGAAGACCCGCCTTTTCGGAAGATGATTGACGTCAGGATTCTCCGCCCTTCCGCGTCCTCTTTCACAGTGGCCGTCAGCGAGAGGCACCATGAAGGCGTCTGGCACAGTACGTAAAATTCTTTAAACATTATCATGCAGTTGCTTAAAGCTCTTATATAGCGCCCGTAAACACGTATAAGACACCTAACCCTCTATATACGTGAGTTTGTTCATCATATATTGACGATAAATGCGTAAATATATGTTTGGAGTGTAGCGCGAGACAAACATGGCGGCACAAGAATGAGTCCACGTGTTCATCTTCACTATATTCTGAAGTATTCTACACGTGATGCACTATATCAGCAGATCTGGTGTTGTTATTCAAAACGTTTTTAGTGAGCTTGCGTGCTTTAGTTTAACAATGATCAGCGACAACTTTTATTTTCAGAGATCACGTCATGTATCCCGTTTATTAGCATTAGCTGGGATAAAGACATCTGTTATTTTTGTCTGTTATTATAAGTATTGTAAGTTGTGGTGATTTGCTCTGATCTTATGGAGAAAAGTGGTTATCATCATGTCTGCTTTGGAATCAAGATCGTGTAATTGTTTACGTTTTATTTAGTTGTTAGAGAGGTTCAGCACTTTCTCCTGGACTTCCAGGTTTATTATAAAACATTATTTAACCAGGGAAAAAGATTTGCAAGAGGGAAGCAAGTTCAATTTGAGCACATTAAAAGACTACAATGTGAAAAAAAATCGCTTTATTTATAAATTGATTATAATTGAACCCATGTGCGTTTATTAAAACAAAGTTACTCAATGACCTCGTCAAAAAACGGCTAAATTATATATTAGTATTATTGTCCACTTTCAATGAGTTAATTTTTTTTAATCAACATCAGTCCTGATCATAACTCAAATATGAATTCCTTTTCATGATTTTAATCCTTTAAATGCTAGTTTGTTAATATAGTTCCTCTTTATTTATTTTACACACACATTTCTCAATACACATATACAAAGCACACACTGACATCCATATCAACACACACACACTTGTATCTGCATCATGTATTCGGTTGTCCTGCAGGTCTCTATAATACAGTAAACAGTGAATAGGGGAAAAGTTTGTATTTGCTCCACAGGATAAACATGAGTGAAATGGCGCCATCTGGTGGAAAATATTAAACATGTAAATGTTGATTTCAGGACTCCGGAAAGAAAGTATAATGTCACAGAATTCATGATTTTATGCTTTAATGGCACTGGGATCAAATATTTCAGTTTTAATGTGTTTCAATGGGGACATTTGTGTCCTGAAGGTCCCGAGTGTAACTATTGTGTCCACAGTGTGTTATAGAGGTATTATAGGAACTGAGGTTGAAATATCAAAATCAATATTGGCAGATCTGTGAACATTTAACAGCCTTTCAGTGCCTGTTGTTTGAATCGCACACAAACCCAAAGGTCACGACCTCCTGATGGTGATGCCCTTGCTATGTGTGCGTAAAGAAAACCCTGAACCTTGTCGCCTTTCACAGGCTGTCAAATGTGCCATTGAAAGTGAATTCAAGGTGCGACAATCTGCTAGAGTAAAACTGAACCGGAAAACAACATCCAGGTGAATAAATGCAGATTGAGTTGAATGGTGTTTTCCTCTCTTCCAGCTTCGGGAGTATAAGGTAGTAGGGCGTCTGTTGCCCTCCGCTAAGAACCCCGCACCTCCTCTGTACCGCATGAGGATCTTCGCCCCAAACCATGTGGTGGCCAAGTCTCGCTTCTGGTACTTCGTCTCCCAGCTGAGGAAGATGAAGAAGGCGTCCGGAGAGACCGTCTACTGTGGCCTGGTGCGAACACACTGATAAACAAGTTCAGGGACTTTGTTCTCGGTACGGACTGATTAAAGTGCTCCGCTCAAACGTTATCACTGTTAAAACCCAAACTTGCCTTCTGTTTATGATCAGGTTCACGAGAAATCCCCGCTCAAGGTGAAGAACTTTGGCATCTGGCTGCGTTACGACTCTCGCAGTGGAACCCACAACATGTACCGCGAGTACAGAGACCTGACCACCTCTGGAGCCGTCACTCAGTGCTGTGAGTTACTAAAACACTTACGAAATTGTCATTTGTGTTCAACGAATTTCTGTCATGGTCGCATTTTTACTGACGAATATAAATGTTTAAGATGGCACTTGAATAGGCAAGTCACATATCAAATGAAAGCTCTCATGCTCAGAAATGCGACTGATTAGTTTATTTTCTTGTCAGCACATCACAGTTTTAATGTTTATCAAAAAGTCAAATATGATCTTTGTGAGACAACAAAGACCCAAGTAGCCACAATCGCCTTATCTGCTCTTATCTTACGCTGCGTTCCTTCAAAAGAGCCACTTTGTACGTGTCTGTGAGCTTGCATTGATTAAATAAAATCCAGTGTTATATTTCAGATGTCCAGAACTTGCAGTCCAGCAGACAATGCATGGATTGCAACAAATGATTGCCCAAATATTTGAGCAACTATTGATGATGAAATGTATTCGTCCCATTCCTGATTTCTTCTGTTTCTGTGCATCAAATTTTAAATGAGATATAACATTAAACAAAGGCAATCTGAGTAAGCACAACATACATTTTGAAATGATAATGTTGTTTATCGATGCCAAAAAATGATCCAATACCAACCGAGCCTGTGTGAAAGTAATTGCCCCCTCAGTTACTAAATCCCCAAATCTATGAAGCTGTATTCATATAATGGGGTTCAGCTGGACTAGACACACCCAGACCTGATGACTGCCATCCTGTTCAATCAAATCAACACCTAAATACAACTTTTTCAGCAGCATGCAGTTGACTGAAAGGTCTCAGTGGCACACGATGCCAAGGTCGAAAGACATCACAGAAGTGTTGAGATTTGAAGTACATCAGTCTGGGAAGTGTTAAAGCTATTTCAAAGGCTCTGGGACTCCAAAGAACCCCAGTGAGAGAGCCATTATCTCCAAATGGGGAACACTTGGCACAGAAGTGGCCGTCCTTCCAAAATTCCTCCAAGAGCACAGCGATGACTCATCCAGGACGTCAAAAAGCAGAGGACAACATCCAAGGAACTGCAGGTGTCTCTCGCATCGGTCACTGTTCATGACGCCACTATCAGACAGATACGGGGCAACGATGCCATCCATGGAAGAGTGGCGAGGCGAACGCCACCGTTAACCCCGAAGAACATGTTTAATTAAACATTTAATTTAGCCAAAACACCTTGATGATCCTCAAAGCTTTTGGGAGAATGTTCTGTGGACCGAGTCAAAAGTGGAGCTGTTAAGAAGACTGTGGTCCCGTTACAGCTGGCGTCAATCAAACACCGAATTCCACAAAAAGATCATCATGCATATGGTTGTGAAAGAATGATCTCACGTTATCGGAAGTCTTTCATTGGTGCTTAAGGTGGCACAGCCAGCTATTAAGTTTAAGGGGGCAGTTAGTTTTTCACACGGGTGATATAGGTGTTGGATAACGATTTTGTGTTTGCTCAGGTTAACTTTGTCTGACGAACTAAAACCATGAATTATGAAAAATACACACAAATGGAAGAAATCTGGAGGGGGCGAAAACTTTTTCACAGCACCGTACATCGGCGGATCTTTCCCCGATTGAGCTTCTAGTCTGCTCGGAGGCCGACATATTTGACGATTCGTCTGCGTTAGAATGCCACCTACATTTCGGATCTGTATATTGTTTATATTACGAAACTATCCGAATTGTTGATGAGTTTTGAGTGTCAGTTGCTTGTGATGAAGTTGCACACAAACCCAAAGGTCACGACCTCCTGATGGCGATGCCCTTGCTATGTGTGCGCAAAGAAAAACTGAACCTTGTCGCCTTTCGCGGGCTGTCAAATGTGCCGCTGAAAGTGAATTCAAGGTCCTACAATCTGCTAGAGAGGGACAAATACACTTCAACTTAACATGAATTCTTTAATATTGGAGTTGCGTATAAAGGAAGACTTGATTTAGAACATTGGGTCCATTAAAGCGCCTTGGATGAGTGTATATTGCTAGCTAAATTGATTATTGCACTATGCTACGCACATAAGACAGGATGTTTACCTTTAGGGGTTGGTGCATAACACGTGATCTGTCTAGTAACCAGTATCTCAGTCAGCGTGTACTATATAAGACGTGTGTTTTCCATGCTTGTGCAGATCGTGATATGGGCGCCAGGCATCGTGCTCGTGCTCACTCCATACAGATCATGAAGGTTCAGGTGATTGCAGCCAACAAATGCCGCAGACCCGCCATCAAGCAGTTCCACGTGAGTTCACGCCTTCAAAACACCACCTCATTCTCTGGTGTATTGGTGCTCTGTCAAATGTCAAACTCTTGATAGGGATGAAACCCTTCGTTACAGCTCAATGTGGATCATGCAGATATTGACTAATATTGTATCTTTGTCCAATAGGACTCCAAGATCAAGTTCCCGCTGCCTCACAGGGTTCTGCGCCGCCAGCACAAGCCCCGTTTCACCACCAAGAGACCAAACACTTTCTTTTAAAGTGTACATTTCTGCTTTTCACATATATTGGCCAATAAAAAAAACTTGGGGGAAAACCATTCCTGCCTGATTTTGTGTTGTTGTCCATTACAAAGTGGGAGTTGGTGAGTTTGTTGCATGATATAAATAACTTTCTGCATTCATGAGTGGGGAAAGGATGAATCCTACAAAGCTTGTCAATGTCCAGGTAGATTGGTAGGCATGTGGAGACTCATGCTACTCTCCACGATCCACACACAACTCACCACACGCCCCATTGAGAGTGCGAACCACTAATCACCACCACGAGGTTACCCCATGTGACTCTACCCTCCCTAGCAACTGGGTCAATGTGGTTGCTAAGGAGACCTGGCTGGAGTCACTCAGCATACCCTGGATTCAAACTCACGACTCAAAGTGTGATAAGTCAGCGTCAATACTTGCTGAGCAATTATGGGCAATGTATTTTTAAGATGATCCATTCGGCACTTATCAATCAGTTAAATATATTTGTTGACTTTGTACTGCCTTTGATTTTGACTTGTCCCTCATTAGGTTACAGTGAGACACTTAATGGAAGTGAATGGGGATTTGTTTTTTTTTTTAAATACTTAAGTTTAATAAGTTTAGCTGCAAGACATATGTGTAAAAATTAATTTAGTGTCATAAAATTGCTTGTTAACCTTTTCTGTGTAAAGTTATAGCCAATTTTACAACCTCACCATGATGTAATGTCAACAAACCCTAAAATGACACTAATTGATGATAATACGCCGGTTTAAACCGAAGAATCAATGCAA
Source organism: Xyrauchen texanus (assembly GCF_025860055.1). Lineage (NCBI taxonomy): Eukaryota > Metazoa > Chordata > Actinopteri > Cypriniformes > Catostomidae > Xyrauchen > Xyrauchen texanus. The sequence continues at coordinate 1,149,984 of NC_068322.1, forward strand.
GTACTTTTATAAAATATATATTATGCCACAAATGCTTTTGCTTGAGTTTAACTTGTATTTAACCTGGAATATTTCTTTAAAACCTTCCAAAAATTGACCACAATTGACTTTCATAGTAGGCTAAAGTGCCTGACTGTAACCTCGATTTTTCACAATCTTGTGATTAGCTGAACAAAGAATTAGTTTGCTGTTAACACAGTCTAGTTCTGTTACAGAGAGTGTGGAGAAATCTTTCATTGAGAAGGAACATTTTCTGCAAACAATTCCATTAAAAATAATCGCTTTTAGCACGTTTAATGACTTATTGTAGACAAAGTTACGTTTGGGGGGCCTCAATGAAAATGGATGGGCCGAGTATTATTTTTTATTAAAATAAGTATAAAAAGTTTTTTTTTTCCCCTCAATCTTCAATAAACATTTTCAGGTCCCAGTGTGGCGAAGTCTGGCATACTGAGGTATGGCAAAGGCGCTAGCGGGTTAGCGTTAGCATTCCCTCATGTAAACAGTATAAGGATTAGGGTTGCTCCGATACCAAAATGTTAGCCTCGGTATGAAACTAAATCGATAGTATTTTGGATGAGAATACACGGAAAATTACTTGACTAACATAACTACATAAAGTCTCACAGATGCAAATGATGCGTTTCTGTTTAAATATTGCTGGATTCCATGTTAAATGTTTTCATTAAATGTTATGATCAAATGGTGTTTAATCAAATTGATAAATACAGCTTTAATCAAGTAAAAATAGAATATTTATTTATTTATATTTGTTGATTTTTGATCAAGTAAAATGCTGTGGAACAGAGTTAGTATTAATGAAATAAATCTGATTACTTGTGCCACTAGGCCTGATTCACAATATGCTGATAAAACACCTGCATTTGTGATATTGCATACATATAATAATAATAAAAACAACCATTTAATATTATATAGTTGTTATAAGTATTATTGCACAATGAATATAACATTTTTATACAGTAGTTATATTTTTCTATTTTTCAATTTCACGCATCCGGTTGAATGAGCGTTTAAGCGGGACTTTTATTTTGACAGACTTGTGAGTTCTTTCTGTTTTTGACGGGTTAATTTTATCAAGGTTCCCATTATTGCTGGGATAATCCCGTCGTGACTCTCCATCTGAAATCTCCGAGCTGCACCAGAGGTGTGAGAAAGAGAGAGTGTGTGTTAGAGACTGTTTGTGTGTGTGTGTGTGTGTGTGTGTGTGTGAGAGAGAGTGAGTGTGTTAGAGAGTGTGTGTGTGTGTGTGAGAGAGAAAGAGAGAGTGTGCGTTAGAGACTGTGTGTGTGTGTGTGTGTGTGTGTGTGAGAGAGAGAGAGAGTGTGTGTGTTAGAGAGAAAGAGAGAGTGTGTGTGTTAGAGAGAAAGAGAGAGTGTGTGTTAGAGACTGTTTGTGTGTGTGTGTGTGAGAAAGAGAGAATGTGTGTTAGTCTGTTTGTGTGTGTGTGTGTGTGTGAGAAAGAGAGAGTGTGTGTTAGTCTGTTTGTGTGTGTGTGTGTGTGTGTGTGAGAGAGAGTGTGTTAGAGACTGTGTGTGTGTAGTGAGTGTGTGTGTTTTTGTGTGAGTGTGTGTATGTTAGAGAGTGAGTGTGTGTGTGTGTTTTTGTGTGAGTGTGTGTATGTTAGAGAGTGAGTGTGTGTGTGTGTGTGTGTGTGTCTGTCAGTGTGTGAGTGAGTGTGTGTGTGTCTGTCTGTGTGTGTGTGTGTCTGTGTGTGAGTGAGTGTGTGTGTGTGTGTGTGTCAATGTGTAAGTGTGTGTGTGTTAGAGAGTGTGTGTCTGTCTGTGTGTGTCTGTCTGTGTGTAAGTGTGTGGTAGAGAGTGAGTTTGTGTGTGTGATGTGTGATTGTGAGTGAATGGGTTCTAGCACTTGTATTATACTTGTGAGGACATTTTCAAAAATGTGGCACTCACAAGTTTGAGTTTGTGTGTGCGCAACACACTGGTGGATGGCAGCGGCGACTCCGTTCTCCAGGTGGCACATATAAGGGCCTTACAGCTTATTGAATGCCCCCTCAACAAGTCCCTGTGACGATGAGGCCCCAGCCCCCTTAAAAGACACGTTTGCCCTCCTGTTTGTAACTTAATGTTATTATTTTGTAAAATAAAAATAGGTTAAAACAGGTTTAAAATATATAATTTTCTGATTATTATTTCAAATATTAGGCTGTATATATTGTCAAACACAGAATTACATGATCCAGCAATTGTTCTGAAACTGTGGAAAACTGCACTTCTCACTCATCACCAGAACATGGCAGTATTTCACCATGTTATGAACGCTTGTTACCCTCACTGTTGTATTTCCAGCCTTAAATATTGTCATTATTGTCCCAGTGCTGAGTAACACTCATAGGATGTTGTCTTTTTGCTTTATATTTACCCACTAGAAGAAATATTTATTGTAGCTTTGTATGATAAACAGGCATTTAAGTCATTAATCACTTCAAATATTCTTCTGGATATTGGCAAAGGGGGGGGCTAATCTAATTAGGGGCTGTTGACTCTACCCTCCCTAGCAACCGGGCCAATTTGGTTACACCATGTGTCTCTACCCTCCCTAGCAACCGGGCCAATTTGGTTACACCATGTGTCTCTACCCTCCCTAGCAACCTGGCCAATTTGGTTACACCATGTGTCTCTACCCTCCCTAGCAACCGGGCCAATTTGGTTACACCATGTGTCTCTACCCTCCCTAGCAACCGGGCCAATTTGGTTGCTAAGGAGACCTGGCTGGAGTCTAATACCCCACGAGGAGGTTACCCCATGTGACTCTACCCTCCCTAGCAAACCGGGCCAATTTGGTTACACCATGTGCCTCTACCCTCCCTAGCAACCGGGCCAATTTGGTTACACCATGTGTCTCTACCCTCCCTAGCAACCGGGCCAATTTGGTTACACCATGTGCCTCTACCCTCCCTAGCAACCGGGCCAATTTGGTTACACCATGTGTCTCTACCCTCCCTAGCAACCGGGCCAATTTGGTTACACCATGTGACTCTACCCTCCCTAGCAACCGGGCCAATTTGGTTACACCATGTGTCTCTACCCTCCCTAGCAACCGGGCCAATTTGGTTGCTAAGGAGACCTGGCTGGAGTCTAATACCCCACGAGGAGGTTACCCCATGTGACTCTACCCTCCCTAGCAACCGGGCCAATTTGGTTACACCATGTGTCTCTACCCTCCCTAGCAACCGGGCCAATTTGGTTACACCATGTGTCTCTACCCTCCCTAGCAACCGGGCCAATTTGGTTGCTAAGGAGACCTGGCTGGAGTCTAATACCCCACGAGGAGGTTACCCCATGTGACTCTACCCTCCCTAGCAAACCGGGCCAATTTGGTTACACCATGTGCCTCTACCCTCCCTAGCAACCGGGCCAATTTGGTTACACCATGTGACTCTACCCTCCCTAGCAACCGGGCCAATTTGGTTACACCATGTGTCTCTACCCTCCCTAGCAACCGGGCCAATTTGGTTACACCATGTGTCTCTACCCTCCCTAGCAACCGGGCCAATTTGGTTACACCATGTGTCTCTACCCTCCCTAGCAACCGGGCCAATTTGGTTACACCATGTGACTCTACCCTCCCTAGCAACCGGGCCAATTTGGTTACACCATGTGTCTCTACCCTCCCTAGCAACCGGGCCAATTTGGTTGCTAAGGAGACCTGGCTGGAGTCTAATACCCCACGAGGAGGTTACCCCATGTGACTCTACCCTCCCTAGCAACCGGGCCAATTTGGTTGCTAAGGAGACCTGGCTGGAGTCTAATACCCCACGAGGAGTTTACCCCATGTGACTCTACCCTCCCTAGCAACCGGGCCAATTTGGTTGCTAAGGAGACCTGATTGGAGTCACTCAGCACGCCCTGGATTCAAACTCCTGACTCCAGGTGTGATAGTCAGCGTCAATACTCGCTTAGCTACCCACGCCCCCTAATTACGGTACTTTTAATACTTTACAGACTGTTCAGTTTGAATCTTTGTGGTTGGGTTTATGGGGTGAGAATAGGTGTAATTGTATTGATGCTGTGGAACTTCTCAAAATTTTGGGAAATGTACACAAAATGTTCCCAGATAACTAGCATGCTGCACAGGGTGTACACTGCATAATGAAGGACTAGTATGAGTAGTATGATAGTGTGCAAGTGTGTCAGTAAATAGCGCACCTGTCACCTGAAAGATGGAGAGGTTTGAAGGACTATGTCGAGGCGTGAGGGTGGTTTTGGGTCGGGGCAATTTAGTGGATTTGGCGGGTGGCAGGTTTACTGCTCTGGGTCGGGGTGGTGGGCATACAGTGTGGTGATTTCCCCTCGGGATGGCACTTTCCAGGAACCGTCCCCGGGCAGAGGGCGAACACCCAAACCTCAAGCCACAGATTCCACAGCGCATAAAAGCTCTTGGTTCAGACAGCTTACCGGCAGGTAGAGCGAGTGTGTGTTTATGCGTTCATAGAAAAGTGTAATGCCACAAATCAGATGTCCCCACGAAATCTGTGCATTCAGAGACCCCAGAGCTGCAATGATGCTTGAAGATGCACTAAAGTATGGAAGTATGCTATTGTGAACATAGCTAGCATGCAAACTGCCATATTAGCGAGGTGGCTCCGACACACTACCTGAGTGAGAACCGCTGAACCAGCAGCGCGCGGCCCACGACTGCAGGTTTGATTGATTGGACGTTCACATTCAGAGACAGCGAGTGGTTCACAAGATGTACAGTTAAAGAGAGGCATGTTTAAACCTCCCACCGCGGTACTGCTTCAACTCCCGGTCCAAGCAAACACTTAAAGTATAATGTTTTTGAGACACAGGCAGCGACTGACTGACCTCACACACAGATTTAAAAAGAGAGAAAATCAGCATGGGAATGGAAAAACACAACATTAAAAAGAACATTTCATGCTGGGGTATTAAAACCAATAACGGTGTGTTTGGAAAAGCATATTAACATACCAGTACATACTACTAATCCTATAGTATGTTTACTGTGTGCACAATATGCACATTTGAAGTGTGCATTGAATATGTAATGTGTAATAGTGTAATGCATGCAATGAGTTAGTGAGACATTTTCAATGCAAGTCAATGGGGCCAATTTTTGGACATTTATAGTCAGAAAAATGTGACTCTTATAATTTAATAAAAGCACTTGCATTAATTCCACAGTTAAAATAATACAGTTGTGTGTATTATTTGAGCTGTAAAGTTGTTTAAATAGTCATTTTTACTCTCATTTAAGGGTTTTAGGGCTTTTTGACATTATATCGTCATGGCAACAGTTATAATATAATATAATTGTCTATATCTTCACACAGATGTGATTACTAAGTGATTTAATGACAGTAAAATCATGTTAACACACATATTGTTTATGTCTTGTGTCTATACTTGTGAAACAGTATTTTAATGTGTACAGATTAAACCCCATTGACTTGCATTGGAAGTGTCTCACTGGAACACACATTTGTGCTTTTATACAGAAATGGAGGGGAAAGCCAAAATAAATGTTTGTGGTAATCAATATTATGACACAAATGCTACACCGACTCAGCTCTTTAAACGTGGAGTGGTGGCGGCGTAGTAGGCTAATGTGGAGCAGAGGACGACGGCCGTTCCCCGCATCCGGGCGGTCGGGCTACTCCGTCACCCGGCAGATGGCAGCGGTGCTCCCCAGGGTGGACGGCAGTGTCGAGGACTCTGCGACGGGCATCCCTCCTCCTTCCTGGGTTTCGGCACCAACGTAACACAGTTAAAGGATGGGCTAGGAGGAGGCGAGAACCAGCTTGTCAACATAAATAATAATTTAATGAAAACTCAAAAACACATAAACAAACACACACATGACGGACATGCCCGTAATTCTCTCTCTCTTGAACCATCGTCACCGGCCGCCTTTATCCCTCGCGCGCCTCATTAGGCCGATTGGGGACCGGGCGCGCGATATTCCGACCCGGCCCCGCCCCCCTCCGCTCCACAGCTAACACACAAAACTGGTAATCAGAAGGTTGCTGGTTTGAGCCCCACAGTCACCACCATTGTGTCCTTGAGTAAGACACTTAACTCCAGGTTGCTCCGATAGGCTGCCGTGAGACGAATATGATTGAGTCGGGCTGTATAGAACGCTTACATTTTGTCCAAGAGAAATCGATTTTTAACGATAACGTGTACTCCCTTCAACACAGACCTGCTAGTGAAATTTTATTGTGTTTTACTTGACTCCAGCCAGGTGTCCTAAGCAACCAAATTGGCCCGGTTGCTAGGGAGGGGAGAGTCACGTGGGGTAACCTCCTCGTGGTCACTATAATGTGGTTATTGCTCTCGGTGGGGCGTGTGGCGAGTTGGGCATGGATGTCGCGGTGGAAGCTCATGCTGAGCAAGTCACGTGATAAGATGCGCGGATTGACGGTCCCAGACGCGACTGAGATTCGTCCTCCGCCACCACGGCGAGTCACTATGCCACCACGAGGACTTGGAGCGCATTGGGAATTGGCCGTTACAAATTGGGTGAAGAAATTGTGTTTTACTGGCAAATGTCTGGTCTCCACAAATAAGTGAAGTTGGTGTTACCATGGAAACATAAATTGCCGCAAAAGAGCTCCCTAGCAAACATGGAGTCGTGAGTTTGAATCCGGGGTGTGCTGAGTGACTCCAGTCAGGTCTCCCGGGGTAACCAAATTGGCCCAGTTGCTAGGGAGGGTAGAGTCACATGGGGTAACCAAATTGTCCCGGTTGCTAGGGAGGGTAGAGTCACATGGGGTAACCTCCTCGTGGTCACTATAATGTGGTTCTCACTCTCGGTGGGGCGTGTGGTCAGTTATGCGTGGATCGAAGAGAATAGCGTGAAGCCTCCACACACGCTATGTCTCCACGGTAACGTGCTCAACAAGCCACGTGATAAGATGTGCGGATTGACGGACTCAGACGTGGGGCCAGCTGGGATTCTTCCTCCGCCACCCAGATTGAGGTGGGTCACTACGCCACCATGAGGACTTGGAGCGCGTTGGGATTTGGGCGTGCCAAATTGGGCAGAAAAGGGAAAGAAATCCCCCCAAAATTAAACTACACAACATATTTTTCGTCGTGTTTTTCATTGTTATATGGCCCAACCCCTTCTGGAGTTACCCCCTCCCTCTTTTTGGAGATTCCACCCCATTTGGAGATCGTTGCCCATGGGAGAAAAACTATCGTCGTTCATTTTTACTGATAACCAATAGTTCCAAAAGCAGCTATCGATCTCTAATTAGAGCTCTTAAGTGTTAAGCTGGACACGGGAGATGTTATAGTCCCACCTACACTTCTATATAATGTTCTAGAATTTCCTTTGAGATTCTCACCAAAATTGCGGAAGACTTTCCACAAATGGATTTTTGACTCATTAAGCCAAAAAAAAAAAGGGTGGGAGAATGAAGGCCTTTCAGGTTGACAGCAGGGGAATTCTGGGATGTGTTGTCAGGGGAGACCACAGGATGAACGTCGGCGACTCCCAAGCTTTAGCCAAAAGCGCAGCTAACCAGGCGGTCGGCAGCGAGCCCCTCCCCGCTCGTGTTCGCCTGTCTCAGACCCCGCCGTGTTTCAGCGGCTAGTAGGGGACTCCTCCACCCCTGGCAGCGGTCCTGACTGCTCCAGGCAGTCGGTTAGGAGCCCCTTCTCCCCTCGCGGTCGGCGGCAGTCGTCCTCTTCCAGGCGGCCGGGCTCCTCGTCCCCCACCAGATGACCGCGGCTGCTCCGTTGGGGTGGACGGTAGTGGCGCGAACTCTACTACGGCGTATCCCTCCTCCTTCCCGGATTTCGGCACCAGTGTAAAGAAGTCAATGGAAAGGAGGCGGCGAGAACCGGCTTGTCAATATAAATAATATTTTAATGATAAACTTAAAAGACAACACACACACACGACGGACATGTCCGTAAACGATCAGTCTCTCCCGCACAATCCTCCGCAGTTGGCCTTTATCGCTCTCGGAGGCTTGATTAGCCTGATAAGGGACCGGGTGTGTATAATCATGACCCCACCCTCCACCCTGCCACACCTTCCTAACTCCATATAAAGCCTCTGAATGCTAGAGACTCAAACAGGTTTCAATGTAAAAACTTAATTGGGTTTCTTAGCAGATGCACTTTTGTTGGCGGTTCTCCCGAAAATGGTGCAATGTTGTTTTGTCACATGACCCTTTACTAACAACACAGACTCTTCTGAACTGAGATCAGTCATATTAAATTCATTTAAATTATGCATTGTGTTAAAGGTTTGTTACAATATTGGCTTATAGGGATCAACTAATGCATGGAGCTCTGGAGCCACCTACTGGCCATTCTTGTCATTTCATGTCATTGCTATTTTATTCCAGCAGATGTCACCAGAGACCCCCAAAACATGACGTATTTTAACAATCTTTCAATTTACTGAAATAAAGGTTTTTATTGATTGAAGTGAAAATAAAATGTGCTTATTTTATATGAACATGAATGGAGCCACCGAGTAATTTAGAAGTAAAAAAAAATACTATAAAATTCCCGGGGCTCTCTATTTAGAAGTGTGCCAGGGTTAATACACATTGGTAAAAAAGGTCTTCAGGGGTTGCTTAAAATACTGAAGAAACAAATGTGTGACATAAAGGGTACTCTTGTTTTTCTCTCCATTTCTTTTCGCTGTAGAGTCTCTGAGCCAAACCCTGACGGAGGGATGTTCTCCTGAGGGATGCTGGGAGTTTTCAGCGCAACCTGAGAGGGTGCAAGGCAACCGCACGCTGGAGCCACACCGGGACTGTCATCGGCTGGAACCCGGAGTTTGACGAACAGCTTCCCTGTTTTCCAGAGCTCAACCTGTTTAAGAGCTGAGAGCAGCACACAAGCTCTGGCCGTCTGAATGGAGGCTTCTGTTTGACTCCATCACAAGCGTCTACCACACACACGCTGCATCACGTCACCTGCCCCTCGCTCACTGTGGGAGACTCGGTCTTACAACGGCACACAGGAAACTTCAGATCTAAATCACACAGGTAAAAGTCATTCTACAGAGCACTGATTAGTTATAAGGAAGCGTATGTTGGATTGACTATAAAACAACCCCATGTCCCTGGTGGGTCTGACGGTCAGATTGCTTCATTCCTGTCTGGGTGGCCAGTGGTACAGCTGAAGCGTGTCGTTTCTGCGCCTTTATGCAGATTAGCAAAAACATTGTTTCCAAACCGATTTCCAGAACACTCCCCCCAATAAGTGTCGCCCTCTCTCGGCACAAGTGTCGCCCTCTCTTGGCATAAGTGTCGCCCTCTCTCGGCATAAGTGTCGTCCACTTTCGGCATAAGTGTCGCCCTCTCTCGGCATAAGTGGTTCCCCTTCTCACCATAAGTGTCGCCCTCTCTCGGCATAAGTGTCGCCCTCTCTCGGCATAAGTGTCGTCCACTTTCGGCATAAGTGTCGCCCTCTCTCGGCATAAGTGGTTCCCCTTCTCGCCATAAGTGTCGCCCTCTCTCGCCATAAGTGTCGCCCTCTCTCGGCATAAGTGGTTCCCCTTCTCGCCATAAGTGTCGCCCTCTCTCGCCATAAGTGTCGCCCTCTCTCGGCATAAGTGGTTCCCCTTCTCGACATAAGTGGTTCCCCTTCTCGGCATAAGTGTCGCCCTCTCTCGGCATAAGTGGTTCCCCTTCTCGACATAAGTGTCGCCCTCTCTCGGCATAAGTGTCGCCCTCTCTCGGCATAAGTGGTTCCCCTTCTCGACATAAGTGTCGCCCTCTCTCGGCATAAGTGTCGCCCTCTCTCTGCATAAGTGGTTCCCCTTCTCACCATAAGTGTCGCCCTCTCTCGGCATAAGTGTCGCCCTCTCTCGGCATAAGTGGTTCCCCTTCTCGACATAAGTGTCGCCCTCTCTCGGCATAAGTGTCGCCCTCTCTCGGCATAAGTGGTTCCCCTTCTCGCCATAAGTGTCGTCCACTTTCGGCATAAGTGTCGCCCTCTCTCAGCATAAGTGGTTCCCCTTCTCACCATAAGTGTCGCCCTCTCTCGCCATTAGTGTCGCCCTCTCTCGCCATAATTGTCAGCCTCTCTCGGCATAAGTGTCACACCCTAGCCACACCGGGACTGTCATCGGCTGGAACCCGGAGTTTGACGAACAGCTTCCCTGTTTTCCAGAGCTCAACCTGTTTAAGAGCTGAGAGCAGCACACAAGCTCTGGCCGTCTGAATGGAGGCTTCTGTTTGACTCCATCACAAGCGTCTACCACACACACGCTGCATCACGTCACCTGCCCCTCGCTCACTGTGGGAGACTCGGTCTTACAACGGCACACAGGAAACTTCAGATCTAAATCACACAGGTAAAAGTCATTCTACAGAGCACTGATTAGTTATAAGGAAGCGTATGTTGGATTGACTATAAAACAACCCCATGTCCCTGGTGGGTCTGACGGTCAGATTGCTTCATTCCTGTCTGGGTGGCCAGTGGTACAGCTGAAGCGTGTCATTTCTGCGCCTTTATGCAGATTAGCAAAAACATTGTTTCCAAACCGATTTCCAGAACACTCCCCCCAATAAGTGTCGCCCTCTCTCGGCACAAGTGTCGCCCTCTCTCGGCATAAGTGTCATCCACTTTCGGCATAAGTGTCGCCCTCTCTCGGCATAAGTGGTTCCCCTTCTCGACATAAGTGTCGCCCTCTCTCGGCATAAGTGTCGTCCACTTTCGGCATAAGTGTCGCCCTCTCTCGGCATAAGTGGTTCCCCTTCTCGCCATAAGTGTCGTCCACTTTCGGCATAAGTGTCGCCCTCTCTCAGCATAAGTGGTTCCCCTTCTCACCATAAGTGTCGCCCTCTCTCGGCTTAAGTGTCGCCCTCTCTCGGCATAAGTGGTTCCCCTTCTCGACATAAGTGTCGCCCTCTCTCGGCGTAAGTGTCGCCCACTCTCGGCATAAGTGGTTTGCCTTCTCGTAATAAGTGTCGCCCTCTCTCGCCATTAGTTTCGCCCTCTCTCACCATAATTGTCAGCCTCTCTCGGCATAAGTGTCGCCCTCTTTCGGCATTTGTGTCACCCTCTCTCGCCATTTGTGTCCCCTCTCTCGCCATTTGTGTCCCCTCTCTCGCCATTAGTGTCGCCCTCTCCCGCCATTAGTGTCGCGCTCTCTCGCCATAATTGTCAGCCTCTCTCGCCATAAGTGTCGCCCTCTCTCGCCATTAGTGTCGCCCTCTCTCGGCATAAGTGTTGCCCTCTCTCAGCATAAGTGGTTCCCCTTCTCGACATAAGTGTCGCCCTCTCTCGGCGTAAGTGTCGCCCACTCTCGGCATAAGTGGTTTGCCTTCTCGTAATAAGTGTCGCCCTCTCTCGCCATTAGTTTCGCCCTCTCTCGCCATAATTGTCAGCCTCTCTCGCCATAAGTGTCGCCCTCTCTCGCCATTAGTGTCGCCCTCTCTCGGCATAAGTGTTGCCCTCTCTCAGCATAAGTGGTTCCCCTTCTCGACATAAGTGTCGCCCTCTCTCGGCATAAGTGTCGCCCTCTCCCGCCATTAGTGTCGCCCTCTCTCGCCATAAGTGTCGCCCTCTCTCGGCATAAGTGTCGCCCTCTCTCAGCATAAGTGGTTCCCCTTCTCGCAATAAGTGTCGCCCTCTCTCAGCATAAGTGTCGCCCTCTCTCGGCATAAGTGTCGCCCTCTCTCGCCATTTGTATCGCCCTCTTTCGCCATTTGTGTCGCCCTCTCTCGCCATTTGTGTCGCCCTCTCTCGCCATAAGCGTCGCCCTCTCTCTGAATAGTTTTGTGTTTTTGCAATAAGATTTGAATTCTCTCCCATATTTTAACCTTGATATTCGTAGTAATATCATAGTAATAATTTAGAAAAATGAAAACTATGGTAATAAAAATAATGTTGAGGTTATTATGGTTTTGCAAATACAATGGTGTTTTATCTTAAAAATGTATTACAATTGTGTAAAAAGTATTAGAATGGGTTGATAGGAACATTGTATTATGTATAAACTGTATGTATATATGTTTGTATAAATGTACATGTGTCATGTAGAAATTAAGCTGTAAAAGAAAACAAAATCGGTCCCAAAACGGAGCCCTGGGGGACACCTTTAGTTATCTCAAGAAAATCAGATTGTGGCCGTCTGCATTGACACACTGAGTTCGATCTACATAATCATTTCTGAACCATTTAACGGCATTCCTTTGGACCGAGACCAGCATTCCTAAGTTTGTTCAATAGCAATTCATGGCCAGCTGAATCAAACACCGTAAATGTACAAATAAGGCGCCGCAATGCGGTTTTCTGGCCCCAATGAGATCATTTGTCACCATTGCAGCAGTAATGGTACTGTGACCAGTTCTAAAGCCAGATTGAAAATCACTTAAAATATTATTATTGAGTTTTAACTGCAAATTTACCTTTAAAAGATGAGGATCCTGATTGTGTGGACGTGCAGACTTTTTGTGGTCAATGTCTTTCAGAGTTTTACAAACTTGAGCCACTGGAATGGGTTTAAAATCAAACAAATCCAGATTTCCATCAGTTTCAGTTGTTACAAGGGACTGATGTATTTACATTTGTGCTGTCAAATACAGACCAGCACGGATGAAGTATTTGTTAAACTGACAATAGCAGCTTTATCCTTTATTTCCTCTGAGCCAGCCAGATGGAGGCTTGAAGCAACGTGTACCCGACAAGGTTTTAATTCATTTCCAGAATTTTGAGGGGTCATTTAGGTTCTCTGTTATTGACTTCAGATCAAACTGTGATTTGGAATTGCTGATCATTAAGGTACACTTGTTCTTTCGGGTTTTAAACGTAATCAATCAGCAGGATATTTAAAAAGAAATATCTGAAATAGATTTGAGAGCATCTTTTGAGGCTGACGGGGGTCTACAACAGCCAATCACAGTGATATGAGAATCCTTTGATACACCCACTTTGATGGCCAAGACCTCAATGTTTTCATAGTTACTGCAGTATTACTATAGTAAAATGAGTTCTGCCAAAAACTAAGGTTACAGTCTACAGTGTTATTAAAGTAAAACCATAGTTAAATTATGCTATTTGTATTGTAAGACTATGATAACCACATCATTATGGGTTTTATTACCATAGTTTACATTTTTCTGCATTAATACTAAGATGTTAGTATTAATAATAATACTGTCCTGTTAGAGGCTCCATAGCAACTGCATAGCAACGCTTTAAAAAGTACTTTGAACACATTAGCAACTGCATAGCAACGCTTTATGTGTTCAAAAGTACTTTGAACACATTAGCAACTGTATAGCAATGCTTTAAAAACTACTTTGAACACATTAGCAACTGCATAGCAACGCTTTAAAAAGTACTTTGAACACATTAGCAACTGCATAGCAACAACTCCGAACACCTTGGCAACTGCATAGCAATGCTTTAAAAACAAATCCGAACACCTTGGCAACTGCATAGCAATGCTTTAAAAAGTACTTTGAACACATTAGCAACTGCATTGCAACGCTTTAAAAAGTACTTTGAACACATTAGCAACTGCATAGCAACGCTTTAAAAACTACTTTGAACACATTAGCAACTGCATAGCAACGCTTTAAAAAGTACTTTGAACACATTAGCAACTGTATAGCAATGCTTTAAAAAGTACTTTGAACACATTAGCAACTGCATAGCAACGCTTTAAAAAGTACTTTGAACACATTAGCAACTGCATAGCAACGCTTTAAAAAGTACTTTGAACACATTAGCAACTGCATAGCAATGCTTTAAAAACTACTTTGAACACATTAGCAACTGCATAGCAATGCTTTAAAAACTACTTTTAACACATTGGCAACTGCATAGCAACGCTTTAAAAACAACTCTGAACACCTTGGCAACTGCATAACAATGCTTTAAAAACAACTCTGAACACCTTGGCAACTGCATAGCAATGCTTTAAGAACAACTCTGAACACCTTGGCAACTGCATAGCAACGCTTTAAAAACAAATTTGAACACCTTGGCAACTGCATAGCAATGCTTTAAAAACAACTCTGAACACATTAGCAACTGCATAGCAACGCTTTAAAAAGTACTTTGAACACATTGGCAACTGTATAGCAACGCTTTAAAAAGTACTTTGAACACCTTGGCAACTGCATAGCAACGCTTTAAAAACAAATCTGAACACCTTGGCAACTGCATAGCAACGCTTTAAAAACAAATCCGAACACCTTGGCAACTGCATAGCAACGCTTTAAAAACAACTCCGAACACCTTGGCAACTGCATAGCAATGCTTTAAAAACAAATCCGAACACCTTGGCAACTGCATAGCAACGCTTTAAAAACAAATCCGAACACCTTGGCAACTGCATAGCAACGCTTTAAAAACAAATCCGAACACATTGGCAACTGCATAGCAACGCTTTAATAACAACTCTGAACACCTTGGCAACTGCATAACAATGCTTTAAAAACAACTCTGAACACCTTGGCAACTGCATAGCAATGCTTTAAGAACAACTCTGAACACCTTGGCAACTGCATAGCAACGCTTTAAAAACAAATTTGAACACCTTGGCAACTGCATAGCAATGCTTTAAAAACAACTCTGAACACATTAGCAACTGCATAGCAACGCTTTAAAAAGTACTTTGAACACATTGGCAACTGTATAGCAACGCTTTAAAAAGTACTTTGAACACCTTGGCAACTGCATAGCAACGCTTTAAAAACAAATCTGAACACCTTGGCAACTGCATAGCAACGCTTTAAAAACAAATCCGAACACCTTGGCAACTGCATAGCAACGCTTTAAAAACAACTCCGAACACCTTGGCAACTGCATAGCAATGCTTTAAAAACAAATCCGAACACCTTGGCAACTGCATAGCAACGCTTTAAAAACAAATCCGAACACCTTGGCAACTGCATAGCAACGCTTTAAAAACAAATCCGAACACATTGGCAACTGCATAGCAACGCTTTAAAAACAACTCTGAACACCTTGGCAACTGCATAACAATGCTTTAAAAACAACTCTGAACACCTTGGCAACTGCATAGCAATGCTTTAAGAACAACTCTGAACACCTTGGCAACTGCATAGCAACGCTTTAAAAACAAATTTGAACACCTTGGCAACTGCATAGCAATGCTTTAAAAACAACTCTGAACACATTAGCAACTGCATAGCAACGCTTTAAAAAGTACTTTGAACACATTGGCAACTGTATAGCAACGCTTTAAAAAGTACTTTGAACACCTTGGCAACTGCATAGCAACGCTTTAAAAACAAATCTGAACACCTTGGCAACTGCATAGCAACGCTTTAAAAACAAATCCGAACACCTTGGCAACTGCATAGCAACGCTTTAAAAACAAATCCGAACACCTTGGCAACTGCATAGCAACGCTTTAAAAACAAATCCAAACACATTGGCAACTGCATAGCAATGCTTTAAAAACAACTCTGAACACCTTGGCAACTGCATAACAATGCTTTAAAAACAACTCTGAACACCTTGGCAACTGCATAGCAATGCTTTAAGAACAACTCTGAACACCTTGGCAACTGCATAGCAACGCTTTAAAAACAAATTTGAACACCTTGGCAACTGCATAGCAATGCTTTAAAAACAACTCTGAACACATTAGCAACTGCATAGCAACGCTTTAAAAAGTACTTTGAACACATTGGCAACTGTATAGCAACGCTTTAAAAAGTACTTTGAACACCTTGGCAACTGCATAGCAACGCTTTAAAAACAAATCTGAACACCTTGGCAACTACATAGCAACGCTTTAAAAACAAATCCGAACACCTTGGCAACTGCATAGCAACGCTTTAAAAACAAATCTGAACACCTTGGCAACTGCATAGCAACGCTTTAAAAACAAACCCGAACACCTTGGCAACTGCATAGCAACGCTTTAAAAACAAATCCGAACACCTTGGCAACTGCATAGCAACGCTTTAAAAACAACTCCGAACACCTTGGCAACTGCATAGCAACGCTTTAAAAACAACTCCGAACACCTTGGCAACTGCATAGCAACGCTTTAAAAACAACTCCGAACACCTTGGCAACTGCATAGCAATGCTTTAAAAACAAATCCGAACACCTTGGCAACTGCATAGCAACGCTTTAAAAAGAAATCCGAACACCTTGGCAACTGCATAGCAACGCTTTAAAAACAACTCCGAACACCTTGGCAACTGCATAGCAACGCTTTAAAAACAACTCCGAACACCTTGGCAACTGCATAGCAACGCTTTAAAAACAACTCCGAACACCTTGGCAACTGCATAGCAACGCTTTAAAAACAACTCCGAACACCTTGGCAACTGCATAGCAACGCTTTAAAAACAACTCCGAACACCTTGGCAACTGCATAGCAACGCTTTAAAAACAACTCCGAACACCTTGGCAACTGCATAGCAACGCTTTAAAAACAACTCCGAACACCTTGGCAACTGCATAGCAACGCTTTAAAAACAACTCCGAACACCTTGGCAACTGCATAGCAACGCTTTAAAAACAACTCCGAACACCTTGGCAACTGCATAGCAACGCTTTAAAAACAACTCCGAACACCTTGGCAACTGCATAGCAACGCTTTAAAAACAACTCTGAACACCTTGGCAACTGCATAGCAACGCTTTAAAAACAACTCTGAACACCTTGGCTTCAGGGTGGTGAGCTTTGAACAAGCACAACTTTCACTTCATAAAATCCTTAATAATAATAATAATTATGGTCGCAAACCCAAAAATCAAACACTCCTTAATGTAAAGGAGATTTTTAACTAGAGATTTAGAGTCAGGAAATTGTCCTTTCATGTTTCAAAGCAATGCAGTGACGGGTACCTCAATGCTCCTATTATCAAATCATAGGTCAGAGGTCATAATTAAAATCAGTGTTTCCCCTGCTAATTCCTGTTAGTGTTCCCTTCAGTCTGCCAGAGAATATCTGTGATTATGCGAGCAAACACAAAACATTATGGGCTAAAGCGCATAACTGGTACTCAGAAGGTTGCTGGTTTGATCCCCACAGGCACCATCATTGTGTCCTTGAGTAAGGCACTTAACTCCAGGTTGCTCCGGGGGGATTGTCCCTGTAATAAGTGCTCTGTATAATACATTGGTAATCAGAAGGTTGCTGGTTTGATCCCCACAGTCACCACCATTGTGTCCTTGAGTAAGACACTTAACTCCAGGTTGCTCCGGGGGGATTGTCCCTGTAATAAGTGCTCTGTATAATACATTGGTAATCAGAAGGTTGCTGGTTTGATCCCCACAGTCACCACCATTGTGTCCTTGAGTAAGACACTTAACTCCAGGTTGCTCCGGGGATTGTCCCTGTAATAAGTGCTCTGTATAATACATTGGTAATCAGAAGGTTGCTGGTTTGATCCCCACAGTCACCACCATTGTGTCCTTGAGTAAGACACTTAACTCCAGGTTGCTCCGGGGGGATTGTCCCTGTAATAAGTGCTCTGTATAATACATTGGTAATCAGAAGGTTGCTGGTTTGATCCCCACAGTCACCACCATTGTGTCCTTGAGTAAGACACTTAACTCCAGGTTGCTCCGGGGGGGATTGTCCCTGTAATAAGTGCTCTGTATAATACATTGGTACTCAGAAGGTTGCTGGTTTGATCCCCACAGTCACCACCATTGTGTCCTTGAGTAAGACACTTAACTCCAGGTTGCTCTGGGGGGATTGTCCCTGTAATAAGTGATCTGTAAGTCACTTTGGATAAAAGCGTCTGACAAATGCATAAATGTAAATGTAAGAGTCGTGGCTGCAGTGTGTGTGTGTGTGTGTGTGTGTGTGTGTGTGTGTGTGTGTGAGACAGACACAACTTATACAGTATGTAAATATAAACGCTCTGTGACTGTGTGACTGGACCTGGATGACCCTGAGACCGTCTGAGGAATCGTTCCAAACTGCGGCCTGACTGTTTACAGAAAAGTTTTTACAGCTTCAGTTTCATCTATACACACAACGCATAAAGGCACGCATGAGCGAGAATGTGTTTCACATGGAAACTGTTATCCTCAATGTATAGAGTGTTTCTGGGCTGTTATGGAAATGTAATTACAGTAATTTTCATGAGGTCAGGAGCTTTCCTCTCCGAAACTCCAATGGAAACACTTGAGAACATACACTCACCGTTCCACTGATACAGCGGCTCATATCGCACACATGCTTACGTGCTTACACATAATTCTCTTTTATACATATACATGTTTCATACAAGGGGATAAATACATATTTATGTATTTTCTCCCAATTTGGGATGCCCAATTACCACTACTTAGTAGGTCCTCGTGGTGGCGCGGTTACTCGCCTCAATCCGGGTGGCAGAGGACCAGTCTCAGTTGCCTCCGCTTCTGAGACCGTCAATCCGCGCATCTTATCACGTGACTCGTTGTGCATGACATCGCGGCTCATGCTACTCTCCACGATCCACACACAACTCACCACACGCCCCATTGAGAGAACCACTAATCACCACCACGAGGAGGTTACCCCATGTGGCTCTACCCTCCCTAGCAACCGGACCAATTTAGTTACCCCATGTGACTCTACCCTCCCTAGTAACCGGGACAATTTGGATACCCCATGTGACTCTACCCTCCCTAGCAACCCGGCCAATTTAGTTACCCCATGTGACTCTACCCTCCCTAGCAACCGGGTCAATTTGGTTACCCCATGTGACTCTACCCTCCCTAGCAACCGGGCCAATTTGGTTACCCCATGTGACTCTACCCTCCCTAGCAACCGGGACAATTTGGTTACCCCATGTGACTCTACCCTCCCTAGCAACCGGGCCAATTTGGTTACCCCTTGTGACTCTACCCTCCCTAGCAACCGGGACAATTTGGTTACCCCATGTGACTCTACCCTCCCTAGCAACCGGGCCAATTTGGTTACCCCATGTGACTCTACCCTCCCTAGCAACCGGGACAATTTGGTTACCCCATGTGACTCTACCCTCCCTAGCAACCGGGACAATTTGGTTACCCCATGTGACTCTACCCTCCCTAGCAACCGGGTAAATTTGGTTACCCCATGTGACTCTACCCTCCCTAGCAACTGGGACAATTTGGTTACTCCATGTGACTCTACCCTCCCTAGCAACCGGGCCAATTTGGTTACCCCATGTGACTCTACCCTCCCTAGCAACCGGGACAATTTGGTTACCCCATGTGACTCTACCCTCCCTAGCAACCGGGCCAATTTGGTTACCCCATGTGACTCTACCCTCCCTAGCAACCGGGACAATTTGGTTACTCCATGTGACTCTACCCTCCCTAGCAACCGGGCCAATTTGGTTACCCCATGTGACTCTACCCTCCCTAGCAACCGGGCCAATTTGGTTACCCCATGTGACTCTACCCTCCCTAGTAACCAGGACAATTTGGATACCCCATGTGACTCTACCCTCCCTAGCAACCGGGCCAATTTGGTTACCCCATGTGACTCTACCCTCCCTAGCAACCGGGTCAATTTGGTTACCCCATGTGACTCTACCCTCCCTAGCAACCAGGCCAATTTGGTTACCCCATGTGACTCTACCCTCCCTAGCAACCAGGCCAATTTGGTTATCCCATTTGACTCTACCCTCCCTAGCAACCGGGCCAATTTGGTTACCCCATGTGACTCTACCGTCCCTAGCAACCGGGACAATTTGGTTACCCCATGTGACTCTACCCTCCCTAACAACCGGGCCAATTTGGTTACCCCATGTGACTCTACCCTCCCTAGCAACCGGGACAATTTGGTTACTCCATGTGACTCTACCCTCCCTAGCAACCGGGCCAATTTGGTTACCCCATGTGACTCTACCCTCCCTAGCAACCGGGCCAATTTGGTTGCTAAGGAGACCTGGCTGGAGTCACTCAGCACGAGTAGCTTCTAGAGTTTCAAAGTAGCTTCCCCAACACTGACCGATAGTGTCCTAAAACAAAACGTAAAATGACAAGCACGATGTCACGTAATTTTGTGTCGCTTCAGTGACACTTTCGTCTCACGTCTTGCGTGTTTGGCTGACCTCAAAACCGTGGTCCAGCACTCTGTTATCAGGTGAGCTACCGCGCACGCTAATCGCATTGGAATAAGTGTATAAATGTAGGTGAGCCTGCGTTAAAATGTATCGTTTTTAAATGATGCGCTACAGTGTTTTACTCGTGATTTGTCTCATAGTGATTAGCGCCCAGAAACTGTAGCTAAACGCAGAATTGTGCTCGTAATAGAGCAACATTTATTCTATGAGATGTCACCCTCAGTCTCCATTCCCCATTCAGTTATAGTGAATGGTGACTGAGGCTAAGACCCGGACTTTGGCCCAAACCCCATCCAACCGTGTCCTTAAAATCCACCACTTTTTCTGAATGGCCACAGTGAGAGGAAAGCCGTACGGTGATGTCATAGCCAACTAAAAATAACCTGCCCTTGATTAATGAGCTCCCCTCCGTGAACAGAGCGAGGGTCTGTACAAACACACCGGTGGTCAATCCGTAACGCCACCTTCAGCCGCAGAGTGTCAAACCAAGTTTAAATGCTGAAGCGACAGCAGAACAAAACCACCCAAAACCCCCTCTGTCCTCCAGCGGACCAACGTCTACCTGTACTTATGAGAGAGAGAGAGAGGGGGACAGAGAGGGGGAGAGGGAGAGAGAGAGAGGGGGCGAGGGAGAGAGAGAGAGGGGGAGAGGGAGAGAGAGAGAGAGAGAGAAAGATGTTAGGCAGAATGTTAGCCTCAGTCACCATTAACTTAAAATGCTTGCCTAGTCTCTCCTTTTGTGTCTCAAAAACATGCCGTACATGTTTGGAACAACATGAGGGTGAGTAAATGATGATTTTTTTTTTTTTTTTTTTTATGAGCTATCCCATTAAAGGGCAATATTTGGCCTCTGGATTTGATTATCAGGGGCATTTTTTCCTTTACGAGGGCAAATTTTCTAACCATATTAAAACGGCATACTTTTATGTTAAATACTTTAAAATTGTAATCGGGTATCAGAATAATTAGTTGTCATATTTCTGTACATTTTGCATGAAATATGCATAATAAAAACAAACAATTATAAACTTAATATATATGTCTTGATACATGTTTAATATGTACAACTACGCCTAGATTACAATATAAGAGATTTATTAGATATTACCAACAAAATAGTAATAAATAAAAAGTGTATTAAAGGCCATTAAAGGAACAGTTCACCCAAAAATGTAAATCCTCTCATCATTTATTCGCCCTCATGCCATCCCAGATGTGTGACTTTCTTTCTTAACCAAAACACACATGAAGATTTTTAGAAGAATATTTCAGCTCTGTAGGTCCATAGAATGCAAGTGAATGGTGACCAGAACCAAAAAGCACATAAAAGCAGCATAAAAGTAATCCATACGACCTCAGTGGTTTAATCCATGTCTTCGGAAGCGATATGATAAGTGTGGGCGAGAAACAGACCAATAATTAAATCATATTTTGATGTAAATCTCCACTTTCACTTTCACATTCTTCTTTTGGCGATTTGCATTCTTTGTGCATACTTTGTGCATATCGCCACCTACTGGGAAGGGAGGAGAATTTATAGTGTCATATCACTTCAGAAGACATGGATTAAACCACTTATGCATTGCTTTTATGCTGCTTTTATGTGCTTTTTGAGCTTCAAAGTTCTGGTCACCATTCACTTGCATTGTTAGGACCAATAAAGCTTCATTGTGGAAATAGATGTTTGAGGAGAACGCTAATGTGGAGGGCGACCCAAAAGACATACCGAATATAAATAAACTGAGCTGGTGCTTTTGCCAAAGAAGGAAAGACACAGATGAATGGAAGACAGACAGACAGAGAGAGAGTGAGACAGGACCGGGTCGGTGGGGGTGAATGGTCAGACAGCAGTTTTATGGCCCATGCCTGACGCTTCACCAGACCAAACTGTTCCAACAGGTTAGAGGAATCTGGCAGATGTCAGGACTGTTGCACACATGGACATCTGAGCGATTGCTGCGGTGTCGTCCAGCGGTGTCAAACTCATCTGAGGTCACAGCCGAACTGCTCGTCCCGTTATACGGCTGATGATACTGTGATGGAGGCTCAAGTGTGCCGCGCGATACATGATCTGGGGGTAATAAAGACTAAATTCAACTCTATGATGCTTTAATAACTAGTATTGGGGTAAAATAAAAGGAAGTGGGGAAGTTCCTAATTTAGACAGACAGACGATAGATAGACAGACAGACAGACAGACGATAGACAGACAGACAGACGATAGACAGACGATAGATAGACAGAAAGACAGAGATAGATAGAGAGACAGACAGACAGACAGACGATAGACAGACAGACAGACAGACAGACAGACGATAGATAGACAGACAGACAGACAGACAGACGATAGATAGACAGACAGACGATAGATAGATAGATAGATAGACAGACAGACAGACAGACAGACAGACAGACGATAGATAGACAGACAGACAGGTGATAGATAGATAGATAGATAGATAGACAGACAGACAGACAGACAGACGATAGACAGACAAACAGATGATAGATAGACAGACAGACAGACAGACGATAGATAGACAGACAGACAGACAGACAGACGATAGATAGACAGACAGACGATAGATAGATAGATAGATAGATAGACAGACAGACAGACAGACAGACAGCGATAGATAGACAGACAGACAGGTGATAGATAGATAGATAGATAGATAGATAGATAGATAGATAGATAGATAGATAGATAGATAGATAGACAGACAGACAGGTGATAGATAGATAGATAGACAGACAGACAGACAGACAGACGATAGACAGACAAACAGATGATAGATAGACAGACAGACAGACAGACGATAGATAGACAGACAGACAGACAGACAGCATAGATAGACAGACAGACGATAGATAGATAGATAGACAGACAGACAGACAGACAGACGATAGATAGACAGACAGACAGGTGATAGATAGATAGATAGATAGATAGATAGATAGATAGATAGACAGACAGACAGAGACAGAAAGACAGACAGACAGACGATGACAGACAGACAGACAGATGATAGATAGATAGATAGACAGACAGACGATAGATAGATAGACAGACAGACAGACAGACGATAGATAGATAGACAGACAGACAGACAGACAGACGATAGATCAACTGACAGACAGATAGATAGAGAGATAGACATAAAGATTCAGATTCATAAGAGTCAGAATCTTCATTCAAGTTCATTCATTCTGGAATCGGACTCATAAGAGTCAAAAGAATCGACTCATAAGAGTCATTCGTTCAGGAATCAGGTTACACTGGTTGTGCTGTATGTTTCACGCTGTAGATTCAAAAGAACCGACTCATAAGAGTCATTCGTTCGGGAATCAGGCTACACCGGTTGTGCTGTGTGTTTCACGCTGTAGATTCAAAAGAACCGATTCATGAGAGTCATTCGTTCGGGAATCAGGCTACACCGGTTGTGCTGTATGTTTCACGCTGTAGATTCAAAAGAACCGATTCATGAGAGTCATTCGTTCGGGAATCAGGCTACACCGGTTGTGCTGTATGTTTCACGCTGTAGATTCAAAAGAACCGATTCATAAGAGTCATTTGTTCGGGAATCAGGCTACACCGGTTGTGCTGTGTGTTTCACGCTGTAGATTCAAAAGAACCGACTCATAAGAGTCATTCGTTCGGGAATCAGGCTACACCGGTTGTGCTGTGTGTTTCACGCTGTAGATTCAAAAGAACCGACTCATAAGAGTCATTCGTTCGGGAATCAGGCTACACCGGTTGTGCTGTGTGTTTCACGCTGTAGATTCAAAAGAACCGATTCATAAGAGTCATTCGATTCGGGAATCAGGCTACACCGGCTGTGCTGTGTGTTTCACGCTGTAGATTCAAAAGAACTGATTCATAAGAGTCATTCGTTCGGGAATCAGGCTACACCGGTTGTGCTGTGTGTTTCACGCTGTAGATTCAAAAGAACTGATTCATGAGAGTCATTCGTTCGGAATCAGGCTACACGGTTGTGCTGTATGTTTCAGCTGTAGATTCAAAGAACCGATTCATGAGAGTCATTCGTTGGAATCAGGCTACACCGGTTGTGCTGTGTGTTTCACGCTGTAGATTCAAAAGAACCGATTCATAAGAGTCATTCGTTCGGGAATCAGGCTACACCGGTTGTGCTGTATGTTTCACGCTGTAGATTCAAAAGAACCGATTCATGAGAGTCATTCGTTCGGGAATCAGGCTACACCGGTTGTGCTGTATGTTTCACGCTGTAGATTCAAAAGAACCGATTCATAAGAGTCATTCGTTCGGGAATCAGACTGCACTGGTCACTCTGTACATTTCGTTCTGTCGATGGTGTTGCAGCGCTGTTGAATATTAATGCAGGAAACATTGACAGCAACTTTTATTACCCAGTTGGTGTTTGTTAGCGTCACCAGCTGATGCACGGAAGTGACATTTATTAAAGTGGAGAGGCTGAAAGGTCAGTCACAGCTTGTGTGATAATTAATCCCAGATAAACGAGCTGATCAACTAATTTGATCTGACAGCAGCATCCCAACAGCACAACGTTAAAAGGATCATTCTGTTATCATTTACTCACCCTCATGTTGTTCCAAACCCAAACTCTCATGTGGTGTTCTCCCTGTTAAGGCTGATGCGTCAGTTAATGAATGAGGTCATTAACACAGTAGGTGTGAGTGTGTCGTCTAGCGCTGCTCTTTTCAAACAGCAGGCTGTGATATGGAACAAGACGTCGAGCCCTTTACTTTGACATTTATTCACTGATAATCTACGTTAATATACTCATACATATGTCAGCGCTCGTGTCATCATGTATTAAATCATGCTGAGCGAAACACCACTAACTGACTAAATGTAAGTGATTGAGCTCAATTTAAACTTTAATAAGCTGATGGTGCAACTATAGATTCAGATATCTCATTCTGCATGTAACGCGAGGTGGAATCGGAGCGTTTGGTAATTGAAACGAGCAGCCAGATGTTCACTTGGACACTTTGTGAGTTGAGAAAACAATTTGAAGTCTTTGGTTAACCACCGTAAGCACACAGTACTCGTATAATTTACTTAGAGGGGGTGGTGGGGGGCATGGTTTCCCTCTGAAAAATGAATTTGAGCAGCGAGGCGCCCAACTGTGCTGTAGAGGTGTGTGTTTAGTGTTGTATATGTGGAATGGTTTGCTGAGAATTGCTGTTTTTTTTTTTAGTCGTAGTCAGATTTATTCATATGACATTTTAAACATTGTAACTTTGTAACAGAACACTCCCCGAGCATGTGCATAACAAACCCTGACGCGCTAAACACATCACTTACAATGCAAGTCAATGGGGTTTAATCTGAAAGACACTTAAACAATCACCGTTTCAAAAAGACTTAATTAATATGTGTGTTAACGTGATTTTACCGTCATAAAATCACGCACTGACCACATTTGTGGAAAGATATACGTGATTTTACGACTTTGTTGCCATGACGACGTAAAGGCTAAAAGACGATTTTTTCTACCAACGATTCTATCAACGTTATGCCACAAACGCTGTCGATTGAGCTCAACTTGTGTTGAAAATGTTATTGTTTTCCTCAAATTTAGAGGCGTGTCCGATTTTATTTATCGCATATGAACGTGGCCCAGATCGGATTTGACCAATGTCAGATCCGGCGGCGCTTGAGGGCTGTTCACGCCGTGTGTGTTTGATCTTGGCCGCATTCGGATGCGGTCTGAACCCAATTATTTAAACGGGGCCTCCACGGGCCTAGTCCAAACTAATATCTTGGTCCTGAAGCAGAACCAGAGTTTCGAGCCCAACAATGGCATGATTAGTCAAAAGGAACACGATCCTGGTTGCTGAGGTCATTCTTTGACTCTCTGGACTGACCGGTGATCCCCCTCGTACCCCTGTTCGGACTGGGAATACCCCACTGGCACGATGTGAAACCTCGGATCTAGTCGGCTGAAAACGTTGCGTCACTAGGATCTGGCAGCCGATGCACATAGTGGTGGGGTCCTTGTTTCAGAACGAGCGAGAGCTTCCTGTAGTGTGAGTTAAGGACGTCAGGCTCTCCGAAAGGTGACGCGTGTGTGCAGAGCTTTCCGTGGAGTGAAAAGAAGAAACGTTTCGTGAGGGAGCATTGAAAAGGTGTTTGTTCTTGGGCTCGGAACCAAGGTGTGGTACCTGAGGGATTGGCATGGATTGGAGAAATAGTGGGCCGAAATCAAAGTGAGCGCCAGATTATTAGCTGAAGGTCATTTGACTCCCCAAACGCCCACATCTGCGATTCATCCGCCGGTTCAGATCCTGCGATAGATGCTTTGTTAACATTAAACATCTCATCGCCGACAGGTCATAGATGGGCCAAACTATCAGTGTTGAGATGAAAATGAGGGGGTGGCGGACCGCATGACAGATATTTCGAGTGTAATGCATTTCCTCATCTGCATCAAGCGATGATTTCATGCACATCAGCTCACAGCTGGAAAACATGATATCAGTGATACCTACAGCACCATAGAGACCCTTCCCAGGCCAAAACAGACAATAAAACAAACGTCCCATCCCAAATGGTGATGCAGGATTTAGAAAGGACTTCTCAACTGATGAATGTCCAAACAAACTCATTCTGTCAAACCGCCAATGGCAGAATATCATATTGAGATTTTTTTAACATCGGCACAGCACTCACGCACCAGACATTCAAATATGACATTGCGGGCGCCATGACCCATGTGTTACGCCACTCTGGATGTCTGTAGTTTGTGATCGATTGACAGGACTGCTTTAATATCCAAAACAGACATAACTGTCACATCCCCGCAGCCAAATGGTTATTTGATCACATCTGCGCCGTTCTAACCGATATATCCCAAGTTTTCCACCAAACGTCTTGCAGAGGTTTCACAGGCTTTGACCGAGGTGCGTTTAGAGAGAACTGTATCAAAGGAATTGTTCATCCAATAATTACATTTTGCCATCATTTATTCATGCTCATGTGGTTCCAACACAACAAAAAAAATTTCCAGGAGATATTTATCCCCATAAAAAATATATATATATATTTAATATATTTTGATAAAGTCTGCATTTAGGACCATTAAGATTTTTTGAATAATTACATTATTTTCAAGGCAACTAAAACACGTTTTACCACCAAATTCTCATTACCGTAACACATCCGTGCATTTTACTATTGCTATTCCCGTTGTTTCCAATGATGATTCTCATTACCGTA
Source organism: Xyrauchen texanus (assembly GCF_025860055.1). Taxonomy (NCBI): domain Eukaryota; kingdom Metazoa; phylum Chordata; class Actinopteri; order Cypriniformes; family Catostomidae; genus Xyrauchen; species Xyrauchen texanus. The sequence continues at coordinate 1,177,237 of NC_068322.1, forward strand.
ACACATCCAAACATTTTACTCTTGCTATTCCCGATGTTTCCAATGATAATTCTCATTACCGTAACACATCCGTACATTTTACTCTTGCTATTCCCATTGTTTCCAATGATGATTCTCATTACCGTAACACATCCAAACATTTTACTCTTGCTATTCCCGATGTTTCCAATGATAATTCTCATTACCGTAACACATCCGTGCATTTTACTATTGCTATTCCCATTGTTTCCAATGATAATTCTCATTACCGTAACACATCCATACATTTTACTCTTGCTATTCCCGATGTTTCCAATGATGATTCTCATTACAGTAACACATCCGTACATTTTACTCTTGCTATTCCCGATGTTTCCAATGATAATTCTCATTACCGTAACACATCCGTACATTTTACTCTTGCTATTCCCGATGTTTCCAATGATAATTCTCATTACCGTAACACATCCGTACATTTTACTCTTGCTATTCCCATTGTTTCCAATGATAATTCTCATTTTTCTCCCATTTTTTTCCAATGATAATTCTCATTACCGTAACAAATCCATACATTTTACTTTTGCTATTCCCAATGTTTCCAATGATAATTGTTTCCAATGATAATTCTCATTACTGTTACAAATCCATACATTTTACTCTCGCTATTCCCAATGTTTCCAATGATAATTGTTTCCAATGATAATTCTCATTACCGTAACACATCCATACATTTTACTCTTGCTATTCCCATTGTTTCCCATGATAATTCTCATTTTTCTCCCATTTTTTCCAATGATAATTCTCATTACCGTAACAAATCCATACATTTTACTCTCGCTATTCCCAATGTTTCCAATGATAATTGTTTCCAATGATAATTCTCATTACCGTATCACATCCATACATTTTACTCTTGCTATTCCCATTGTTTCCAATGATAATTCTTATTACCGTATCACATCCATACATTTTACTCTTGCTAGTCCCATTGTTTCCAATGATAATTCTCATTTTTCTCCCATTTTTTTCCAATGATAATTCTCATTACCGTAACAAATCCATACATTTTACTTTTGCTATTGCCATTTTTTCCAATGATAATTCTCATTACCGTAACAAATCCATACATTTTACTCTCGCTATTCCCAATGTTTCCAATGATAATTGTTTCCAATGATAATTCTCATTACCGTATCACATTCGTACATTTAACTCTTGCTATTCGCATTGTTTCCAATGATAATTCACATTACCGTAACACATCCATACATTTTACTTTTGCTATTACCATTGTTTCCAATGATAATTCTCATTACCTTAATGCATCCATACATTTAACTCTTGCTATTCGCATTTTTTCCAATGATAATTCTCATTACACATCCACATTTTTCCCATTGTTTTCAGTGATGATATTCATCATTCTAATGCACCCTGACATTCTACTTTTGCTATATTTATATCTGCACAACAGTCATGATTGATTTTGGAGTAACATAGGAACAGGACATTTTCTTGACATGTTTCAGTGAGAATCACATTGGGATTTATACTGTCAAGCCCCAAAGATTCACACCACAGCGAATGAGGGACTCCTGTATACACACCATTAAGTGCTGTAAAAGAAGATATCTGGGAGCAATTTAGTGAAGGACTGGTAACCAATTAAACCAGTAATTCTGACTAATCGCCAGTCATTTGATAGCCAGCAATTTAACACTAACTGAAGTGGGACCGTGCTGCGTGATACTATGAGGTTCCTATCAATGATGTCATTGTTCCCCTGGGCTGCTGCTTTGATATATAAGATTATAATTTTGCCAGGATTATACAGTGTTGATGACAACACAGACATCATAACATTACAGTACATGGTGACCTTAAACTTCAAACTGAACTTTATGGGGTGGTGGTGTCTCTATGTGTGTGTGTTCAATACAGTCCTGTAGAGTTCGATTCTCCTGAATGAAGTGCAATGCAGACTGAATATCTAGTATCGCTGGAGAAACGCTCAATTGATCTAAACTAACTGATATAGAACACACAACCTCAAGCCAACAGGCCATTTCAGCTTGTCTATGGACTCATCTGCTGATATATAAACGTGTTTTTATGCTTTAATGATTCACCACCTCTGCTGAAGTTTAATAAATGATTATCATTGCATTATAATGTGTTTTCGAGCTAGAAAATTAATATTTTCCCAACTTGTACTCTAAACTGCTACACCGCATCCTGTGTTATCTTCTCTAATTTGAGGTGTTTTTGGATAAAACTGACATTCCAAAGAGTGCCACTGGAAGTGAAGCCACCGTGCCAGTAATCCTACAACACTGACATCATGCAAATAAAAAACACACATACTCCACCCATGAGACGTTCTAATGGAGTTCAGTTCATCTTCTCCCCTCCCGAATCACTGGATCTATCAAAGTGAGCATTCATGGCAAACTCTCCTCCGGTGCATTACGTCTGTTTTCCAAAAGTTTTCCTTTACAGTGGAGGTTACACATCATTACTGCTACCAGGGCTTTCTTTTGCCATCTCTCTCTCTCTGAATTAAAGCAGGAGAACTTTTCACCACTGAGACGTGTTTACAAAGAAAGAAATTGAAAAGGAAATGTATAGAATTGTATTAAAATACAAAAGCTGCATTATTCCTTAAAGACATCCTGGCAGACAGAATAACGGTCGAGACTATGTAACACAAAATGTCATATTGCTGTTTATTTAAAGTAAAGAAATACTTTCATTCTCAAATAAATTTGCATGATTACCCCCAGTATATTTTGGCCATGAAAACGACCCCCCAACATATTGTGGCCATGAAAACGACCCCTCCAACATATTTTGGCCATGAAAACGACCCCCCCAACATATTTGTGGCCATGAAAACGACCCCCCAACATATTGTGGCCATGAAAACGACTCCACCCCAACATATTGTGGCCATGAAAACGACCCCCCAACATATTTTGGCCATGAAAACGACCCCCCAACATATTGTGGCCATGAAAACGACCCCCCAACATATTGTGGCCATGAAAAGCGACCCCCCCAACATATTGTGGCCATGAAAACGACCCCCCAACATATTGTGGCCATGAAAACGACCCCCCCAACATATTGTGGCCATGAAAACGACCCCCCCAACATATTGTGGCCATGAAAACGACCCCCCAACATATTGTGGCCATGAAAACGACCCCCCAACATATTGTGGCCATGAAAACTGACCCCACCCCAACATATTGTGGCCATGAAAACGACCCCCCAACATATTGTGGCCATGAAAACGACCCCCCAACATATTGTGGCCATGAAAACGACCCCCCCAACATATTGTGGCCATGAAAACGACCCCCCCAACATATTGTGGCCATGAAAACGACCCACCCCAACATATTGTGGCCATGAAAACGACCCCCCAACATATTGTGGCCATGAAAACGACCCCCCCAACATATTGTGGCCATGAAAACGACTCCCCCAACATATTGTTGGCCATGAAAACGACCCCCCAACATATTGTGGCCATGAAAACGACCCCACCCCAACATATTGTGGCCATGAAAACGACCCCCCCAACATATTGTGGCCATGAAAACGACCCCCCCAACATATTGTGGCCATGAAAACGACCCCACCCCAACATATTGTGGCCATGAAAACGACCCCCCAACATATTGTGGCCATGAAAACGACCCCACCCCAACATATTGTGGCCATGAAAACGACCCCACCCCAACATATTGTGGCCATGAAAACGACCCCCCCAACATATTTTGGCCATGAAAACGACCCCCCAACATATTGTGGCCATGAAAACGACCCCACCCCAACATATTGTGGCCATGAAAACGACCCCCCCAACATATTGTGGCCATGAAAACGACCCCCCAACATATTGTGGCCATGAAAACGACCCCCCAACATATTTTGGCCATGAAACGACCCCCCCAACATATTTTGGCCATGAAAACGACCCCCCAACATATTGTGGCCATGAAAACGACCCCCCCAACATATTGTGGCCATGAAAACGACCCCCCCAACATATTTTGGCCATGAAAACGACCCCCCAACATATTTTGGCCATGAAAACGACCCCCCCAACATATTTTGGCCATGAAAACGACCCCCCAACATATTTTGGCCATGAAAACGACCCCCCCAACATATTTTGTGGCCATGAAAACGACCCCCCAACATATTTTGGCCATGAAACGACCCCCCCAACATATTTTTGGCCATGAAAACGACCCCCCAACATATTTTGGCCATGAAAACGACCCCCCCAACATATTTTGGCCATGAAAACGACCCCCCCAACATATTTTGGCCATGAAAACGACCCCCCAACATATTTTGGCCATGAAAACGACCCCACCCCAACATATTTTGGCCATGAAAACGACCCCCCAACATATTTTGGCCATGAAAACGACCCCCCAACATATTTTGGCCATGAAAACGACCCCCCAACATATTTTGGCCATGAAAACGACCCCACCCCCAACATATTTTGGCCATGAAAACGACTCCCCCCAACATATTTTGGCCATGAAAACGACCCCCCAACATATTTTGGCCATGAAAACGACCCCCCAACATATTTTGGCCATGAAAACGACCCCCCAACATATTTTGGCCATGAAAACGACCCCCCAACATATTTTGGCCATGAAAACGAACCCCCCCAACATATTTTGGCCATGAAAACGACCCCACCCCCAACATATTTTGGCCATGAAACGACCCCCCAACATATTTTTGGCCATGAAAACGACCCCCCAACATATTGTGGCCATGAAAACGACCCCCCAACATATTTTGGCCATGAAAACGACCCCCCAACATATTTTGGCCTTGAAAACGACCCCCCCAACATATTTTGGCCATGAAAACGACCCCACCCCCCCAACATATTTTGGCCTTGAAAACGACCCCCCAACATATTTTGGCCATGAAAACGACCCCACCCCCCAACATATTTTGGCCATGAAAACGACCCCCCCAACATACTGTGGCCATGAAAACGACCCCCCAACACCTTTTGCCATGAAAACGACCCCCCACCCCCCATAAAACACATCAGTGTTCTGAAGGCAATTAATATTTGAGAATGTTAAAAGTGGGCTCACATTGACTGACCCAATCAGAATGGAGATTTATTGGTTTATAATGTGATTGACATGAACAGGAAACCCTTTTCTGAAGTAGATATTTTGAATAACCATTATCTTATTTTGTTTCTCAAATAAGCATGTTACTGTCGCAAAATTATTTGCACACAAACTATATAATAACAGGAATAATCAAAAGGTCACTGAGTGAGCTATGATCAAAGTTTAATAGAGAGAGAGAAACAGACAATCACCGACGGATTTATTCGGAGTCGAGCTCTTATCAATGAGAGATTGCTGATGTTGGCGGGTGATTTACAGCGGTACTGCGCATGTCCGTAAATAATTAGCGCGCATGGAGAAACTCAGCACGTGGTCGCGATTGCAGCGTCTCTTATTAATTAACTGGTAAATAATGTGAAAATACATTCCCAAAACATCTCGAACCTGATCAATGGTAAGTTAAAGAACGTAATTCCCAAGGGGAACGTCGATAGATGTATTTGGTTTATTATGTTTTGGTTTAAATCGTTTTATTGGAAATTTTCTCCTATTATGTTGAACACTGCAATATTATAATATTCAAAATAAGAATATAATCTAGTAGATATTTTTGGTTTGTTTTATATGGACGTATTAGTGTAATTTCATGAAGCCAAATAAGAACATGTCCAGGTCATATTTTATCCCAAAATCAAAACAAATATATTATTTTGTGCTTCAAGAAAATCAATCCTATTTATTATAACAAGTCAGTTTTTTTATTGTAACATGTTCATGACTGTAATGCCAAAAAATTGATGATAATAAATGATAATAATTTGTAATAATATTTGTCCATAATGGTAGTTATATAAACATGGGATTACATTAGGCAATTTTTACTATAACTGTATTACAGTAATATTAATCTAATGCGAATCTCCTTTGAGCATTATGGGAATTACTAAAACTCAAAAGTTAAATAATCAGATGAATTATGTTAATAAGAAATGGGAAATATTGTTCTTAATTGTTATGATTACACTGCAAAATCATTTTTTTTTTTTTTAAATGCAAATTTGCCTAATGCAAAATTGACTTTAAGGTAAACACTGACCTGGACATGTATTTGTCAGAGTCGCTCATTAAATGTATATGATAAACTGATTAATTTGGATTCATGCCAATTGCACACAAGTAAGAAATTAAGATATGATATGCAAATGTGGTGCAGATTAGTGTAAATTCATGCCAATGTTAATCTAGTAAAAATGGATTAATTAATGTATGTATTTATTTATTTAAATTTGATTATATTAAATGGGAATAATTATTGAAATTGGAGACAAAAAGAAAAAGGGCTTGGTATTATCAACAGTGCTGGGTGTAATGCATTACTAATTAATTAATTACTGTAATTACATTTTCCAGTATTTAACATTTACAGTTACTTCTGATGTAATTGCATTAAATACTGTATAAACTATAGAACAATTCTATATTAAACAAGAGTGAATTTAAAATGGAAATTTAACGTCTACTGTTCAAATATTATATGTTTTCTAATTTAACGCCGCCCCTTTAAATCCTTTGGCCAGTTCATGAATAATTAATGAGCTTTTATGTAATTTATTTGAGTGAATTAAAAGAGCTGTTTGTGTTTTTCATCTGGTCGAGGTTGATACGGGTTTTGGAAAGTAATTAGTAATAAGTAATGGAGTTACTTTTCAGACAAAGTAATTAGTACAGTAATCTGATTACACTAGATGTAATTAGTAGTTAGTAATTAATTATTATTATTATTATTTTTTTTTTTTTGAGTAACTTACCCAATACTGATTATCAAACACCGGTCGACAGATTATGTGCAAATGTTTAAATGTAGCATAATTATTAAAACATATGCAGCCACAATTGTCACGTTTTCTTCTGTTTTTCAGGAAATCACCTGAATATAAGCTACAAAATATCACTTATAAAGCATTGGCTCGCCACTGCATCGACATCTGAATGTAATGGAGGAAAAATGCAAGACAGTGAGCGAAATCTTCACTCAGCACGATCTCAGCTGAAATATGCTCCCAATTCTACTGAACAATAAACATGCATGAAGCGCTCAGGTGGAAAATGGCCATCAACCATCAGCAAGAGCAGGTCTACACACACAAACACACACACAGGGCGAGAGGTGACAGCGTTACGTGATTCCCGTTGGACGGACCACACAAGCTGAGCGCTGACTTCAGGAAAGAATGTTGGAGACTTTCATCTGGACGGAGGAATGAAGGATGGAGGGATGATGTGTGTGGGGGGGTGATGGAGGACAGACGCTCGCTCATTCAGACGGGAGGATGCCTGCCAGAACCCGCAGACTGCATATGAGAAGACACAAGGAAGTCAAGGTAAAGACAGCGGGACGGCCTGGGAAGTAAACATAAAGTTAAAGGGATAACTTGGGAAGTAAATGCAAATATGAAAGCATGATTTAGGAAGTCAATGTAAATGTAGAGGTGCAGACATGTTGTACACGGCAATGATTCTTCAGCATCATCTCAAAATCAAAAAGTGTAGCATGCAGATCATAGACTGTAAAAAAAGATGGACGACGCCCCTTCGCTCTTTTCCATTGGTGAGAACTGAAGCCGCCAGTGTCCCGATATGGCGCTGACATCTTGGGACTTGAGTCTGCGCAGTTGCGATTTCGGGACCAGACCTGCGCAGTAGTGAGCAGGAAGTAAAGCCACGAAATCAAGGCCCCGCCCTCACTCTCGCTGAATCAATCGCAAGCACACGCCCCTTTTGACTTATGACTGTGAGAAATTATTAATTATAGAAATTTAGATATTAAATTTAAAGCTCCAATCTCCTCAGTCTTCCGAAGATCTCGAAAAAAAGTCAGTTGGTGCTTCAGTGACTACTTCACTCAGAGAACCTGTCAATCACAGCTGTCAATCATGATGTCACAGCAGCGTTTTTATAGCATCAAATAACTAAAAACAAACTTATTTTGAAAACAAACACTTGAAATGACATCAACGTGATAGTTTCTGTCATTTACTGTCGTTTCTATCTTTGGAAAAAAGATATGTGAAGTGTAATTTAATTGTTTAGTTGGTCTCACGTCCCGTTGAATAACATGGGGAGGCGGGGATTATGACCTATACTAGGACCAGTCACCAGGGGGCAATCGAGACGTTTTGGCTTCACTTTTGAGGGCTTGTGCGGCACACTTGATGCAGACCAATGCATTCAGAAACATCCCGTCATCTTCTATCCTGAATGTTCTGATACAAAGTGCATTTGTTGTGCATCCCAAGATCACTGGGACTAAAAACTCTCCAAAGTGTGAGGAAAGGTAATATAAAGAGGTCTATGTGGTTCGTTTGTCCCGTGTACCTACAACTACTTGACACAAATATGGCTGAAAAACTTGGCAAGAGTCGACTTTTTTGCTCAGGCACTTTTTCACATTAGAGTGAAAGAATAAAAGAAAAAACAAACATTTGATGTAGAGTCTGCAGTCAAAAGCTGTAGTTTAACTGAAGGTAAAGAGGAAGGGGTGGACTGAAGTACAAGCCAACAGCAGAATATGTGTCAAGCCTTTTATGCGGGGAAATAAGGCTTGGCGCTTGTTTGTCTTGCTGTTGCATTAATCCTGTCGCCGTTTTTCATCTCTAATCCTTACAACAACACGGCCTTCGGGAACTAATAAATGGAAGGATTCGATTTCCTGCATTCATGCCAAGCACCACAGCCTTACCTTCAGAGCGCGGGGGTCAAGACAGGGTGGACGGGGTTGTTTACATTCTGGGCGTTCCCTCCCTTATTGATATTGCATATCAGCTGGTGCTCGGCGCATTCGGGTAGGGCCGGCAAGCATTACAGATAAGCCAGGGGTGAGTAATGCAACATCATATCAAAGGCTTGATTTAGCCTTCATGGGCTGAGCGGGACTCTGGGAGCATAAACACAGATGCCATCTTCCTCGAGCCCTTTTCTGTTTGTATAGTTTTCACATAACGCTTCAAAGCGGACCAAGACCCTCCTCCCAAGGTAGGATCAACAGCTGCCGTGAGAACGGCCAGCTCAGGACCTGATTGAAAGCCGGGCAACATCACGGCCCAGCTCATGACCTCATTGCAGTTTCTGGCCGGTGTCGGAGAGATATGCGCGACGATAATGGACGAGAGGCCAGGCGTGTGTTTTGAGTTAAAGCACAGACAAAAAGGGGTCTGTTTGAACGGACGGGAATTCTGAAGCACATCCAGGTTTAATACCATGTCACGTTCTGATGACATCATGTTGCATAAAGATGGGCATGTGATGTTGGCAATGATGGAACCAATCATTTTGTAATTGTCCTTGACACACCCTGTGCTATAAACCAATGACACAAGCTGCGTTGATTTTCTTTGTGTTTTTTATCCCCTTTTCTCCCAATTTGGAACGCCCAATTCCCACTACTTAGTAGTTCCTCATGGTGGCGCTGTTACCTCAGTCCAGTCCAGTCGCCTCCGCTTCGGAGACCATCGTTGTGCATGACACCGCAGAGACTCACAGCATGTGGAGGCTCATGCTACTCTCCAGGATCCACACACAACTCACCACACGCCCCATTGAGAGAACCACTAATCACCACCACGAGGAGGTTACCCCATGTGACTCTACCCTCCCTAGCAACCGGGACAATTTGGTTGCTAAGGAGACTTGGCTGGAGTCACTCAGCACGCCCTGGATTCAACCTCACGACTCCAGGTGTGATAGTCAGCGTCAATATTCGCTGAGATACCCAGATCCTCCCTAGCAACCGGGCCAATTTGGTAGTCAGCATCAATACTCGCTGAGATACCCAGACCCTCCCTAGCAACCGGGCCAATTTGGTAGTCAGCATCAATACTCGCTGAGATACCCAGACCCTCCCTAGCAACCGGGCCAATTTGGTAGTCCGCATCAATACTCGCTGAGATACCCAGACCCTCCCTAGCAACCGGGCCAATTTGGTAGTCTGCATCAATACTCGCTTAGATACCCAGACCCTCCCTAGCAACCGGGCCATTTTGGTTGCTAAGGAGACCTGGCTGGAGTCACTCCGCACACCCTGGATTCAAACTGACTACTCCGCTACTCCAGGTGTGATACAACTGGCGCCCCAAATTTGTGCTCTTAATAGTAATAGCAAATAACAGATTTTAGCCAAAGATGTGCAATTGATGCAAGTATATTGCAAAAGGTAAAAACTATTAAAGAGGAGTATTTTGCATGCCTCTTTCTGTCTGCAAAGCAACAGAAGGTACTTTAGAAGGCAGAATAATTATGCTCTTCAACACCACACGTTAGGTTTAATAATAACATAACAGCCTTCATGTTGAGCATGTGCCTGTGATGCTCACTAGAGTTTGGAACAGGGTCCTGTTGTTGCTCCTCGTACATCTCAAAAAGGACTGGTGAAACGTCTTACTGCTCGGGTGTTTGGAACATCTTTTGCCGTGTTTATTATAGAAGATCTCAATGTTTCACATGGTGCAGAGTGCTTTCTTCCTCACTTCTTTGCTTCTGATGTTTGCCACTCCAGTTTTAAAGTGCTTCCTGCTGTGTACACTGTCTGCGGCGGGACAGTGCTGGTATACTATAATTCCAGTTCCCATAATTCCCGAGACTGGTAATGGGGCGAGTGGGACACTGTGCTGTTTATGGGTAAATAACATATATATTTCAATACAATACCAGTATCAATATAATAGTTCAATCTAATAAAAAATGGACCGTTTTACCCAATAATTAGCCACTTTTCCACTCTCGGGCCAGTGCAAGCCAGGGCCATAAACTGGTCAGCCGGGTCCAATAGCCTCTGATTAAATAATTATATTTAAATAATTAGCAATATATATGTAACAGTTCGGGAAAGGAGGCGGAGCTAGGTAAACTTTTAATGACACAAAGGAACTTAAACATAACATAAAACACACAGACCGCACGGCCGCATCTCTATTTCTCCCTGGCATTCTCAGCTCTTCCTTTATCCCTCTTCTGGTGATTGGGCAATGCAGCGCCAGGCATGCATCCTCATGGCCCGGCCACACCCTCCTCCTCGTCACAGTCCTCCACCGCCCAATTCAGGCCGGGGCGCCATCCAGACTGGCTTACTTTCCATCTCTGAAGGTGAGACACTGCCCTTCCGGCTGTTCCATGGTCCTCCCCTCCTCCTGAGAATCTGTGAGAGAGACAAGGGGAAAAGAGCAACCGGGGGAGAGAGAGAGAGACCGAAAAAACTGGCTCGCCAGTCCCCGAACACGCTGTCGACTGGTCCTCAGCCAGCTGTGCAGCGGTCCTCCATGACGCCGGGCGATGGCACTGGACCTCGCCTCCTGGCAGACGTCAGCGGCTCCTCCGCCCTCTGGCGGGCGGCAGCGGACGGCTCCTTCTCCTGGCAGACGTCAGCGGCTCCTCCGCCCTCTGGCGGGCGGCAGCGGCTCCTCCGCTTCCTGGCAGATGACAGCGGACGGCAACGCATCCTTCTTATCCTGGCAGACGTCAGCAGCTCCTCCGCTTCCTGGCAGATGACAGCGGACGGCAACGCCTCCTTATCCTGGCAGATGGCAGCGGACGGCTCCTTCTCCTGGCAGACGTCAGCGGCTCCTCCGCTTCCTGGCAGATGACAGCGGACGGCAACGCCTCCTTATCCTGGCAGATGACAGTGCATCCCTCCTCCAACCCTGGCACCAATGTAACATTTCGGGAAAGGAGGAGGTGGGAACAGGCTGAGCAGTCAAAGTAAACGTTTAATGACACAAAGGAACTTAAACATAACATAAAACACACAGACAGCGCAGCCGCGTGCATCTCCCTCTCCCTGGCATCCCCGCCTCTTCCTTTATCCCTCACCAGCTGACTAGTCACCTCGGTACTGGGCATTCTCATGGCCTGGCCACACCCTCCTCCTTGTCACAATGTAGTATAAATATAATTAAAATGCATTTTTGTGGCAGACGAGTAAAGCATTGATAAGACTTTGATAAAACCAGTCCGTCTGGCACCAACAATCATGACACGCTCCAAATTACTGAAATCCCCCATTCTGATGGTTACATTAACTGAAGCTCCTGACCCGTATCTGCATGATTTTATGCACCACTGCCACACGATTGGCTGATTGGATAATCGCATGGATGATTGTTGGTATCAGATGGGCTGGTTTGAGTATTTCTGGGATTTTCACACACAACAGTCTCTAGAATGGTGGCAAAAACAAAAAACTTCCAGTTCTGTGGATGGCCAAACAGATGTCAACAGAGAACGGCCAGACGGGTTAAAACGGGACAAAGACTACGGTACATTTGTAATGGGGAATTTTATATGTGACTTCGCTTTTGCCACTCACTTACCCATCATGTGCACCTCTGCGGCAAAAGTCTGTTTATTTGCAGAAAGACATACCAGGAAGTAAAGTTCCAAACAATGGCACTGAACTTATAAACCTCTTTTGTATGGCCCACCTGGATGTAGACACCAAGCCACGAAACGGAGGGAAAATTCCAAAGCAATGGGCACACATGCCATTTAGAGGACTCACCAAACAAAGACCGTCTGGGAGCAGGACATTTTTGGAAAGACAAAGAGAAGTATACAGTGAATATGGCTGGTGCCATTACCAATTTTAGCACATCAGGAAGCGTCGCAGCTGTTTCAAGACTTTCTGGTTGTTGGCGGTACTAGTATTTTCCCCAAAAATGTCTGCGCCACATGGAAGACATGCAAAACGAAGATGACAGATACACAGATTATCTCACCAGACATAACCATACAGTTAATACAGCTGGAAACATGCATACTCGATTTACAGAGGATCGTACGAGATGCACGGATAGATAAGATTCAATATTCATGTTGTTTTTTTTAAATAGATTGTATATTAAGATAACTAGTTGAATGCTTTAAAAGTTTTTGTCAGTGTTTCCTGAAGTCCTGTTGAGTGGTGGTGTTGTACTGCCACTAAATCTACAGCGCCACGGCAAAATAATAATTCTGAATGTCTGAATATGCTGAGATTTAGACGATTGCATAAAAGACCCCACAGAATAACATAAATAGGGTTCCCATGGTTATGTTCAGGGTTGATTACCAGACCTTGGAAAAGTCATGAAAATTGATCAAATCTAAAGTCAAGGAAATTTCTTTCCCCAACTTTGCATTACAGATATCTCCTCCGTTAGATCAGTGAAACATGCTTGCAGGTCATAGTGGTGTCTGATTTGCGAGCCAGTCGTTTTTTGGAGTCAATCGATGGGTCAGAATGGTTCACAAATTGGTTGGAATGATTCATTTGTGCATTGGTCTGATTAAAAAGGATTTTTAGAAAATCGGTGTCCAGGAATCATAAGTCATGGTCATTCATGGGTCAAAAAGGTAGTTTCATTGCACTTGCTGTCACATAGCGCCTGATTCACAAATTAAATTATGCAAATAAGATAACGGCACAAATGCGCCCACAGAATTGCTGCTGAACACAATTTGAACGTGCATGTCTGATTCTTAGCGCTATATAGCGGAGGATGCAGCAGACCGCTATATAGCGCTAAGCGCTATATAGCGCCGGGATCCCCCGGCCTGACGTACAACCCCCCCCCCCCCCCCTTCCCTGGGGGAGGGCGTGCTTTCAGTCTAGTCTGCCGGCAGGTCATCCCCATCTTCCTGGATGAGGGAGGGGACAAGGGGAGGGAAACAGAAATAATTAAAATGGGGGGTACTTCCTGTAACCGTGTAGTACCCCCCCAAAAAAACACTGTAAAATTTAAAAGAGGGAAAAGGCCAACGCAGAGTGACAGTGAGAGAGAGAGGAGAGAGAGATGAAAAAAAAAACTCACCAGTTCTCCGATACGCCGCAGCTTGTTCCTCGGCCACTCCTCCACCCTCTATCGGACGACAGCTGCGCCTCTCCGGGCGGATCAGAGGTAGTCCTCCAGCCCCTGGCAGACGGAACGCCCCGCTTCGTTCTCGGGGAACAGAAGGGGTCTCCCTCGACCCTGGCAGCAGTTCTTCCGCTCCAGGCGGTCGTCAGTGAGCCCCTCCCCGCTCGCGGTCGGTGGTCTTAAACCCCGACACGTTTCAGCGGCCGGTAGGCGACTCCTGCGACCCTGGCAGCGGCCCTGACCGCTCCAGGCGGTCGGTTAGGAGCCCCTCTCCCCTCGCGGTCGGCGGTCATCGTCCTCTTTCAGGCGGCTGGGCTCCTCGTCCCCCGGCAGATGGTCGCAGCTGCTCCGTTGGGGTGGATGGTAGTGGCGAGAAGTCTACTACGGCGTATCCCTCCTCCTTCTCGGGTTTCCGGCACCAGTGTAAAGTGATCAATGGAAAGGAGGCGGCGAGAACCGGCTTTTCAATATAAATAATGGTTTAATAAACTTAAAAGAAGACACAAACACACACATGACAGATATGTCCGTAAATGATCTCTCTCTCCGACACGATCCCCTGCAGTCGACCTTTAACCCTCACGGAGGCATAATTAGCCTAATACGGGACGGGGTGTGTAGGATCATGACCCCGCCCTCCGCCCTGCCACAGACAGATATACAGATTATCTCACCAGACATAACCATACAGTTAATACAGCTGGAAACATGCATACTCGATTTACAGAGGATCGTACGAGATGCACGGATAGATAAGATTCAATATTCATGATGTTTTTTTAAAATAGATTTTATATTAAGATAACTAGTTGAATGGTTTAATAGTTTTGTCTACCGTATGCACTCTGAGTCAGTGTTTCCCGCCTACTTATGTTTGCCGGTAATAGCGTGACCTAAATTGATTTGGGGAGTGTTACGGTGAGGATGTTTGTGATTATCTTGGCTGTTCTTCGGAGGTGTCAGTCCTTTTCCTCACTATAAGACCTGAGAATCAAGTTCCCTCAAATGGCAGCAAACACAAGAGCCTTTTCATTCTCTCCACAACAGCAGGTCCATTCTAGATTTCATAGTATAGGTTTTATATAGGTCCATATATCCATTTCCTGTCTAGTGAGTTTTGATGGTCTGATGGCGCATTTAATATTAGTAAGTTTCCCCTATTATAAGTGGGGAATTTATTATCTGAAGAGGCTTACGAATGTGTTTCCTCGTCCCATATGTTCTCTTAATATTTACAGCATCACTACTGTTCTGTTTAAAAAATTGGATCTTTGAATCTACAGTTTTATGACCTTCACCATCTGGTTATCATTTTTCCTGAACGAATGAATGAAAACTCTTCTGTCAGTGTCTTTTGAAAGAGGTCGGTAGTGTTTGAGCATCTAGAGCAGATTATATAATGTGGGAGTTGTTAAAAGGTGAAGAGGCCTCGGGCTTTAGAGTTTAAGCTGTTGTCGAAACCCTGGGCCAGTGTTACAGGGTTTAAAATGGGAAAGGAGGAAGCTGGGACCGGCTTGACAAACACATAGACGTTTAGACGTAGCTTGTCAGCTGGGTTCGCTCTCTCTCACTCTCTCTCTCTCTCTCTGGGTTTTTGGGCAGCGTTTTATCTCCCCGCTTCTCACTGTGAACATGGAAATCACAATTAGCAGCAATTCATCTCTGGTGAAAACCCTTATTGATTCCTCTCTCCCCAGACGAACGCTTGGCCATGCCCTTGTCTCCACATACCCCCAACGCCCGAATCAGTTTGGGGGAACGGCCCGGCCTGCCCACTCCACCCCCTTTTCTAGAGAGGAAGTCTGCGACAGCCATCTGTGCCCCTGGACTGTGGACCACCTTGAACTTAAATGGCTGGAGTGCCAGATACCAACAAGTGATCCGGGCGTTGGCATCCTTCATGTGGTGGAGCCACTGGAGCGGGGCATGGTCCGAACAGAGGGTGAATGGATGTCCCAGCAAATAGTAGCAGAGAGTGAGGACCACCCACTTGACGGCCAAGCACTCCTCCTCTATGGAGCGTCCGACTAATGTACAGCACTAGGCGCTCCTCCCCGTCCACCACCTGGGACAGTACAACACCCAGCCTCCTGTCCTATGCATCCATCTGCAAAACAAAAGGGAGAGAGAAGTTGGGGGAGTGCAGAAGCATGGCTCTGTCCACTGGACCAGGTCTGGAGCTCCCTTTTTAGTGAGATCAGTCAGTGGGCTGGTGACATCCGAATAATTAGGCATAAACCTTCAATAATAGCTAGCCAACCCTAGGAACTGTCTCACTTCCTTGTTGGTCTTGGGCATGCCTCAATTGCTGTGGTTTAATCAGTTTGGGGCTGCACTTGCCCATGACCCAAGTGGAACCCCAGATACAGTACCTCCACTTGCTCAATTGCACACTTCTTCGGGTCTGCTGTGAGCCCCGCTCGCCACGCCACCTCAGAACTGCCCTCAGATGCTGTGGCATACGGTCTGAGGACTCTGTCCATAAGACTCAATGTAGCCGGGCCCCAAACAAACCAAATGGAAGGGTCACAATTGGTGTAACCCAAATGGTATTGAGACGTTTTCCATTTTCTCACGGTACTGCATTAAGGGGATCTGCCATTATCCCTTTGTTAAATCTAGTATAGAATAGAAGCGAGCCGTGCCCAACTGATCCAGCAGTTCATCAATACCAGGCATTGGACACGCGGCAAATTTCGACACTGCATTGACTTTCCTATAATCCACACAGAACCGACCAAGCCATCGCTCTTAAGTACCAGAACTACCGGGCTGGCCCATTCGCCGTGGGATTCTTATATTATCCCCATGTCGAGCATGGCCGTTAATTCCGTACTACCTTTTTTTGTGTTCGGCCAACCGGTGGGACCGACTATGTACCACTAACTGTGGGGTTGTCTCTGTGGTGTTTTATTAGATTAGTGCAGCCAGGGAGCGACGAGAAGCAATCTGGAAACCACCGTACGTTGTGACGACGAGAGGTGGTCTCCGCAGGGGACCGGGGTGAACCGATTGGCTTCTAGACTCACCTCTGTAAGAAGCTCCTCCCTCTCTGGAACTATTGTTGCCAAGGATACGGAGACCACCTCTCTTCATGATTTTAGTAGGTTGATGTGGTAAATCTGATGTGCCGCACCTCTATCTGTACGCACTACCTCATAGTCGACTTCCCCAACTCGCCGTGTGACCTCAAAGGGCCGTTGCCACTTCGCGAGTAATTTCGAGCTCGATGTGGAAAGCAATACAAGTAATTTATCTCCCTGTGCAAACTCCCGTAGTCGAGCTCCCCTGTTATACAGCCGGGACTGACGTTCTTGCGCCTGTAGCAAATTCTCCTGTGATAGTCGCCCCAGTGTGGGGAGTTTTGCTCTCAGGTCAAGTATGCATTGAATAAAATGTTTGTTCTGTGAAGATCCTTCCTCCCAATATTCCTTCATGACGTCTAACACACCACATATAACAATTCAAATGGGGAAAACCCAGTGGAGGCTTGCGGGACCTCTCACACTCCAAATAACAGGGGTTTGAGCCACTTATCCTAATTCCGAGCATCTTCATGCACAAACTTACGAATAATTTTAGTTTTGTGATTTTTCTCCCATTTTCCCCAATTTGGAACGCCCAATTCCCAAAGCGCTCCTAAGTCCTTGTGGTGGCGTAGCTACTCACCTCAATCCGGGTGGCAAACCTCAGTTGCCTCCACGTCTGAGACAGTCAATCCGTGCATCTTATCAACGTGACTTGTTGAGCGTGTTACCGTGGAGACGTAGCGCGTGTGGAGGCTTCCCGCCATTCTCCGCGGCATCCACGCACAACTCACCACACCCCACTAAGAGCGAGAACCACATTATAGGGACCATGAGGAGGTTACCCCATGTGACTCTACCCTCCCTAGCAACCGGGCCAATTTGGTTGCTAAGGAGACCTGACTGGAGTCACTCAGCACACCCTTGATTCAAACTTGTTATCCGTTATGTGGTGGACTATCGTTGCATAGTCCACCAGAACTAACTCAAAGCGACACCGCCATGCTGTCCGTTCTAATGGCCTGGCGAGGTCCATGCCAATGCGTTCGAAAGGAACCTCAATCAATGTAAGGGGTGCTTTTGGAGCAGCCAGCGGATTCACCAATTTGATTATTGTATATTGAATGTACTGAATATTCTTTGTTATTCAGTGTTTTGCAAGAGAATATAGAGGTGAATGAATTGTTGGGATTAAGATGTCATCAACAATAAAGCTGCACACTGAAATAAAATGCATATAATTGTAACGTGGTTTAAAATGGGAGAGGAGACGGCGGGAACCAGGTGAACGGTCAAAATGATATTTCATGAAACAAAAACGCACACATGGCAGCTGCGTGTGGCTCTTTCTCTCTCTATCTGCCACATCCCGCTGCATTTATCCCGCTCCTCGGCCGATTAGCCCAATTGGGGGCCGGGCGTGCATAGTCACGACCCGGCCCTGCCCTCCTCTTGCTCCTTGTTGAATTTACTTACTTAAAATGAGCTGATGTAACACAACTTAATTTCGTTGTCTGCAATCAATTTAAATTTGCAAAATGGACGTTCTCATGAACGTCCATTAAGTTGGGACAACTTAAATTATAGTTGTTGTACCAGTTGTACATGTGATGTCTGGTTCCCAGCATGCATCGTGTCACGAAAAAATGGGCAAATAAATGTAAATAATATTTGCTTTTTATTGCAGTATTTGCACTAGTGATGTTTGTTGTCCCGTTGGGTTTTGTTTCACGTGAGTGCATCCATTTCCAAAAATATTATTGGTGAGGATCACCGTCATTGCGGTTTACGTGACCTTATACATTGTGGGCTTATTGAAGTTGTGCATGTAAACACGCTGACTGTTAACATGCATTAATCTCGTGCATTAAAGCAATAGTAAGCCGTGAAGTCGTTAAGCGGTGCAGTATAGTTCTCATAGCTTCCTGGACACCGTGCACTTGGAGGCCTTCCTGTAAACTCACCCTTTGTAGTGCTCGGCACAGCTTGTTAACCTCATCAAACAACCCCCAACGCACACCAAACTTACCCAAGGCTATTTTTAAACATTTCCTCAACCGTGAGGGAGGTCAACTGCCCCCTTTTCCCCAATCGTGCCCATGTGTGTTCCAGAAAAAGTCTTGAGCTGATCATTTTAACAGACAAGCCATTCAGATCAAGCTTTCTATTTAAAGAAATGCACACCCAGGACTTTCCTCTCTCGTTTGTTTGCCTGGAGCCTCCCAGGAGCACAAATATGAGAGTGTGAATTCTTGAAGGGCCCCCAAATTGAATAGAAAGCAGGAACATTTGCCTTTAGATCTCGTCTCTTATGAACCAATATGAGATTCTTTATGTTGTAAGCACAGCAGACCCCCAAATCTCATTAGCTAAATGCTAGTTTGGATTACAATCCTGGTGATGGGACAGTTGCCATTTATTAAGGCTTTATGCAACTGTTTTGGTCTATCCACACGCATATTACGCCTCACAATCAACTCATCTGGTTTTGTCCCGTTCAGTGTAAACATGTGGTCACTTTAGACAGCCGTAGTACTTGAACATTATCAACCACCAGCACCGCACCGTGTCAAACTCTGTTAAAGTAATCACCTGCGGTTCTCCGTAGATTTCGCTGGGATCTGTACGAGAGCAACATCCCACAAGGAAAAAAAACCTGGAACAAAAACAATAGTCCAACGAAAAACCATTTGGCCCAGGAACGAGCTATTTCCTCTTCCTGCAATTACCGAATTTCTTCAAACATTCCGGCTGATTTGTATTCGTGGTTCTTTATAAATTGAAATGTGGTCTCGTGCTGGACTTGAGTGATGGCGTGTGAGCACCGTGAGTGGAGACCGGGGCTTGTGGTCACACTGGGCTGTATATCAGTAATGATAAGATTATAAGTCAAAAGATGTGTTTTCTCTAGTGTTTTGTATGTTGGCTTCAAACACCTCGTTAAAAAACCCTCTTAAATTAGAACAACATTTTGTAAGTCATTTTCACTATCATCGTCATTGTATTCGTGTTATAGCTCTTGAGGTGCACAGCGAACATATTAAACCACTCTGGCATACATTAAAGGTCATCTATGTTAGGGTAATGTATGTCACATTTACATGGCAGGTAGTCGCATGCATTTTAAATGTATTATCGATTACAATGCTAGCCATATTTGTTGGTTTTGTGCCTTATAGTTGTTTTACTTTACCTGAAAAGCCAATCATTAGCTGTTTAACTCGTGCATAGATTTAAATATACGGTCAAAATTGTCTTTTTCATATTGATATTTATCACGATATACATTTACACGTTGCACTTTCTTTTTTATATTTCAAAGTTGAAGGAAAAATAAATTCTAAACAGTCAAAATAGTCTCAACAAAACTGGCACAGGGGGTCCAGAGAGGGCCAAAATATTAAAATATTTGACCGTTTATCAATTGAAAATGAATGTTAAAAGATCATGGGTTTGTTCTGAAGCATAGTGACAGCAGTCCAGTATTTGTTGGGATATTTTTACATTAAAAGGATACCCAAGTATGGGGAGTAGGAAGCCCTTGTGACTGTGGAATGATGCTGAATGTGGGTTCAGGGATGTCCCGAGAGAACATTTTAAATTTAGGGACAAATGTTTTGGTCTAAAAGCTGCTTTGAAACCACGTTAACTCATGCGACGCTTCATGTCTACACACATGCGGGGAAAAGAGGCGCCGCGTGCGGAGCGGGACAGGGCAGAAATGATGCATGTTTGGTGCTAGAGAACAATATTCACGATTACAGCGCAGAAAGATCAGAGCTGTCGTCCACATCACTGTTGTTCTGTCGTGCTCTTCACTAGAGACGATGAGAGGACACAACCGTTGTCATGAAGCCTTGCGGTGCGGATGGAATCAATCCAGTGTCCGACGTAGCCTAATCGTTAGCAAGGCAGCTAGCATTAGCAAGTTCATCCAGTCTGACCCTACGTTACCACTGGCGCGTTGTGAGCGAAGCTGAGGGTGTTTTCTATTAAAGCCGAGCGTTACGCTCGCAAAGTGGGTCCGTAGGATTGGCAGCGGTGTGGAGCGAGATCTCTCCTAGCGCTGTGAGCGCCTTTGAGCGGATTTCATCCGCCCCAGTGGAAACGCAGCCCGAGAAAGCCGAACTGCTTGTGTTTTAGCGACACGCAGTAAATTCCTCAAAAGCTTATCGTTGATTTTCTTTATCGTGATAAATGTCGATATCGTTTTATCGCTCAGAACTAATTTAAAGAGAGGCGTATATTTAACGAGTTGATACGCAATCGCCCGCACACGGTGGTGACATCACTCTGCTTACATTTACTATATCATTTACCGTCTATAAATGTAATTAATGTTACCATTATACATCTCTTCAAAGGTCTAAGGGTTCAACATTGGATCTCTGTTTCACGATAGTAATCCTCCAGAAACAGCAATTGAGTTATTAGTGCAGGAATACAAATGAAAACATGCGATATCAAAACGGGACTTTTATTATGAAAACACGATCGCCAGATGAATCCAGTTCAACACACTCTGGTCAATCATCCATGACAAGCGTTCATTAAAAACATCCAATCGCACTTTTTGTCCATAAAAGTGATAAATGTGAGAAATATTGATATATTCTCTATTGTTTACATGAGATCTCGCCTTCATCATCGTTCTTCATCAAACTGCAATCTGAGCAGCATTCATGTTGTAAAACTGTATATGATCTGATATATTAGAGTCTCATAAACAAAACCAGCCCGTCTCCAAAGTCTATTTTTAAAAATGTGGCGTCGTTTTATTCATAATAGTCGAGCAGTGCCGTCAGATTTAGTGTCGTCTTGAGAGGCGGAGCTTAATTTTACTCTGAACACTTCCAGAGATTTTACAGAGATTAAAGCTGCAGGAACTCATTTATTATTAAATCATCTTCAGATTAGAAACGAAACTTCTTTAGACTCGTGACTTTGAGAACATTGTATTTCTGGGGTGTCTTGACACTTTTATTATTGTTTTATTAGATTATAAAAACATGTTCAGCACAAAATATTTCCATTACTATAAACTTCAGCTTCTCTAACTTTAATAAATAACAACAAATATTAATTGTGCAACTTGGGAAATAAAGTCCAAAGTGTCTCTTTCTAAAGATACAACAACTGTGTCCAAACTCCAAAGAGTCCCGTAAATACAAACATTTACGTTCAGGTCATTTTCATGGTTTGTGCTCAATCAGGGGGTGTTCAATGAACCGTTGAACACCCCCTGATTGAAATAACGGTAAAAATGATCGATAGCATTTTTGTAGCCAAGACTTTAAGGTTTGTGGCTAGGCCTGAGCGATAAAACGATATCAATATATATCACGATAAAGAAAATCAACGATAATATTTTGAGGAACTTTCGATATTTACTGCAGGTCGCTAAAACACAAGCAGCACACTGCCCCACTGGGGCGGACAAAATCCGCTCAAAGGCGCTCACAGCGCTAGGAGAGCTCCGCACCGCTGCCAATCCTAGATCCACCTTGCGAGCGGGACGTTCGGCTTTCATAGGGATGAATAGAAAACGCTCTCGGCTTCGCTCACAACGCGCCAGTGGTAACGTAGGGTCAGACTGGATAAACTTGCTAATGCTAGCTGCCTTGCTAACTAGGCTACGTCGGACACTGGATTGATTCCATCCGTACCGCAAGACTTCATGACAACGGTTGCGTCCTCTCATTGTCTCTAGTGAAGAGCGCGACAGAACAACAGTGATGTGGACGACAGCTCTGATCTTTCTGCGCTGTAACCTTGAATATTGTTCTCTAGCACCAAACATGCATCATTTCTGTCCCGCTCTGCATGCATCGCCTCTTTTCCCCGTATGTGTGTAGACATGAAGCGGCGCAAGAGTTAACGTGGTAACCATTTTGGCCATATCATATGTGGCAGCCCTATATGTGGCAATGCAGAAAGTTAAAGTAAATATAGTCACTGGAGTAAAAAGTGTGCCAACTCACAGCTGATTGATCCAACGTTGGTCACTTCCTGTGTCGACACAGTGAAAGGTCTGTCACAGATGACATGCATCAAGGTCAATAGAAATAAGCATCATTGCTCCCATATGCTTCAAAAGCAATGCCATGATTTGGTTCTGCTTGAGCTGTATGGAGGGCTGAGACTGGACGTAATCTGGAGAGCCTTAAGGACTTATAACGAACACTCACATTCATGTAAGAAGCGAAGTGTGCTCTTTTCTACCGTTCTCTAGAGACAACAACAAAGAACAAAACCTGGACTGAACTCCAAAATAAATAAATCCAAACTAAATATGAGAAGCTGATAGAATGAACAGAGTTATGATCATTTTGAACTTTTGATCTTCGGTTAGACAAACACACCCGTGTCAGTGTGTGTTTCTCATTGACTGGGTTCCCACGGTCCCACGGTCAACCTGGAAATATCTGGGAATTTTATAATTATGATTTCCAGGCCTGGAAAAGTCATTGAAATTAATAAAATCTTCAAAGTCATGGAAAAATCATGCTCTGTCCTAAAATATTTAACCAGGGCGTTACGTTTCACAAGAGGTTCAAATATGTCATGTTGTTTAGAATATCTGGGCAATTAAGGTGCTTACCCTCTAGGACTATTGGTGCACGTCTGGGTTCGAATAACGGCAAAGTTCGGTTCGTTTGGATAATGTGAACGCACATTTTCACGCTGTTTTTTTCCGAACTCAGGTGTGCACCTGTGAACCACACCCGAGTCTGCTTGAAAAGGTGGTCTGGGGTAGGGTTCATGTGAACTCTGGTGCTGATATGAACGTAATCGTACCAAATCGTCGAACCGCTTGTAATGACGAATAATTAGCATCTTTGCAGGCTCCCCGTTGCAAATATTATACCTGCTTGTGTCCAAATAAATCCCCTTCACTTTCTTCACATCTCTTGCAATGCATCCGCGGGCTCGCGGCAAACAAACGCTAACATTCAACACATCATTGCACATTCTAAGCATCCGTGGTGGACAAACACAAGTGTTGTTCTGTGCATGTAACGTTTTGGGTTTTAAATCCAAAGAGGTGGATGCTTTAATTACACCATAAAGCTGGGGACCCGGGTAGCTCAGCGAGTATTGACGCTGACTAGCACACCTGGAGTTCGAATCCAGGGTGTGCTGAGTGACTCCAGCCAGGTCTCCTTAGCAACCAAATTGGCCCGGTTGCTATGGAGGGTCTGGGTATCTCGGCGAGTACTGCCGATGACTATCACACCCAGAGTAGCGGAGTAGTAGTTTGAATCCAGGGCGTGCTGAGTGACTCCAGCCAGGTCTCCTTAGCAACCAAATTGGCCCGGTTGCTAGGGAGGGTCTGGGTATCTCGGCGAGTATTGCCGCTGACTATCACACCCAGAGTAGCGGAGTAGTAGTTTGAATCCAGGGCGTGCTGAGTGACTCCAGCCAGGTCTCCTTAGCAACCAAATTGGCCCGGGTGCTAGGGAGGGTCTGGGTATCTCGGCGAGTATTGACGCTGACTATCACACCCAGAGTAGCGGAGTAGTAGTTTGAATCCAGGGCATGCTGATTGACTCCAGCCAGGTCTCCTAAGCAACCAAATTGGAGGTAGAGTCACATGGGGTAACCTCCTCGTGGTCACTATAATGTGGTTATCGCTCTCAATGGGGCGCGTGGTGAGTTGTGCGTGGATGCCGCGGAGAATAGAGTGAAGCCTCCACTCGCGCTACATCTCCACGGTAACGCACTTAACAAGCCACGTTAAAAGATGCGCGGATTGACGGTCTCAGACGCGGAGGCATTTGAGATTCGTCCCCCGCCACCCGGATTAAGGCGAGGTCACTACGCCACCACGAGGACTTGGGAGCGCATTGGGAATTGGCCAAATTGTCGAGAAAAATCGAGTTGTTACCTTTAGTTACAGTGGTAAATAGTTGCTGCTTGTACTCACATTGATGACGCAATCGGAACACGGTTCGGACCGAAATAATATGATGTGAACCGAGACCAGCGGGAACAGGGCGAGGGGGAGGAAACGAACCTGCGTGCACCCTTAAAGACAACGATGTGCCGCTAATCCCTGCCCATTTTAGTATTCATGCAATGTGTTTACCAAACAATGGTGTGGTTTTGTTTTTTACAGATATGAGATTTATGTGATTTTTGGTGCCATTTTCAGAGTGGAAGGCTAAATGTTTAGGCATGGAAATTAGCTTTCAAGTCATGGAAATTCATTGGTTGAAAATAATAATATAGATGGGCTTGATTCAAGTACAGGAGGAACAACAGATGCCCCCTAGAGTACATAAAGAGTTACCCCATTTGTTTTAAGTGTGTAGTTGAAACAAATTCACACTTTGAAAGGTTTTAATGAAATGTCATTAGTTGTTTCGAGTTGGTGGGTGGCTTGCTCGAGTATAAGTGTGTTGGTTTGTATGCGGATGGATTTATTACATTGCACATGCTGTAGTCGTGTTGCCGGGTATCTTGATAATTTCCTGTTATCGTCAGCCGACGATTTCATTGCCTTCTGGAGTGAGCGTGGAGAAAGTTATTAAACCGCACACTTGGAATATTCTTGGCTCTGAGTTTATTGTGCCTGTTTAGAGGGCACTGGCAACAGCGTGTAATTAAAGTTGCATCTGTGCCAATAATGAATCACAAAGACTGACTGAGCACAGTTGAGTCTACAGCGAGACTAGGGCTGTGCGATTTGGCAAAAATATCTAATGAGCTCTTCTGAGTTAGGTAGGTCTGGCTTATATTAACAAAACACAAAATAATGATCACAAATGCTACATAAAATATTCCCAATCGACTAAAACTGTCAGGACTGATAACCAGTATTTAAAATATTGCACAGCACACATTCAAGTACAAATACTTTGAACTTAACATTTTCTTCACACAGTAAAGGCTGCCAGTAAGTGGCATTTCAAAATAAAGTGCAGAACCAATCTTGACTCCAACCGAAGCCTTACAATCTCCCCAAGTCAACACCTTGATTGAGTACTTACAAATACTTTCAGCGTACACACTGCCAGCGACATCGCGTGAGACAGCGACACCTTCCCATTCATTTTCAACGAGAGCACAGCGACTTCCGGTGACACGAGCTGTCGTGACCGTTGGCGACTAGATCTGGGCGTGTCCAGCGTCTTACGGAAGCGACAGCCAATAGGAGAGAAAATGGGAGAGCTCACGTGATCCTTCTCTCTCTCAGCTCCTGCAGTAACGGAAAGATGTCCCGTCAAGCCTGAGGTACAGCTGGAACCAGACTTCATCCAGCCGCAGCTCTTGCTCCAACCGGTGGTACTCGCCATGCTGACTCCGAGATTGAATGGTTTTGTGGACCCAGACAGACCGGCGTTTGCGTTTTCGCCTCAGATAAACAGGCACAATGGCAAAGAGCACGGCAGTGTGGACGCAGCTTAACATGTCTACCTTTGCCGGTTTCAAACATGAGCACGTCACAACGTTTCCGCCAGCACTAAAGAGTCTCGCCGATGGTTAACTCGTGGCTGGTATACATTGGTATTTGCGAGCCAGTTTGCTTAGCCTTGGAAAGTTACCCCTATGTACCTTCCACCAAGCCAAGGGATCTTGCTCTCCATCAATAGCAGGAGTCATGAAGGAGCTGTTTAGCTCCGCTTCCATTGTGTCCTCCAACTGGGGGGCATAGGGGTGCTCTTAAAGATGCTGACCAGTGACAGATTGCCCTTCTTCACTGTGGATGTTGATGGTTCTATTATAACATATTGTATGTAGTGTAATTTAGAGCTACTTGGATTGATGGTGGCGTAGTGGGCTAAAGCACATAACTGGTAATCAGAAGGTTGCTGGTTCGATCCCCACAGCCACCACCATTGTGTCCTTGAGCAAGGCACTTAACTCCAGGTTGCTCCGGGGGGATTGTCCCTGTAAAAAGACACCTGTTCACAGAAGCAATCAATCAATCAGATTCCCAACTCTCCACCATGGCCAAGACCAAAGAGCTGTCCAAGGATGTCAGGGACAAGATTGTAGATCTACACAAGGCTGGAATGGGCTACAAGACCATCGCCAAGCAGCTTGGTGAGAAGGTGACAACAGTTGGTGCGATTATTCGCCAATGGAAGAGCTGTCAATCTCCCTCGGTCTGGGGCTCCGTGCAAGATCTCACCACGTGGAGTTGCAATGATCATGAGAACAGTGAGGAATCAGCCCAGAACTACACGGGAGGATCTTGTCAATGATCTCAAGGCAGCTGGGACCATAGTCACAGAGAAAACAATTGGTAACGCACTTCACCGTGAAGGACTGAAATCCTGCAGCGCCTGCTAGGTCCCCCTGCTCAAGAAAGCACATGTACAGGCCCGTCTGAAGTTTACCAATGAACATCTGAATGATTCAGAGGAGAACTGGGTGAAAGTTTTGTGGTCAGGTGAGACCAAAATCAAGCTCTTTGGCATCAACTCAACTCGCCGTGTTTGGAGGAGGAGGAGGAGGAGGAGGAGGAATGCTGCCTATGACCTCAAGAACACCGTCCCCACCATCAAACATGGAGGTGGAAATATTATGCTTTTCTGCTAAGGGGACAGGACAACTTCACTGCATCAAAGGGACGATGGACGGGGCCATGAAGCGTCAAATATTGGGTGAGAACCTCCTTCCCTCAGCCAGGGCATTGGAAATGGGTCGTGGATGGGTATTCCAGCATGACAATGACCCACTGTGACTCTGGCAAGGATCACAAAACTCCATAAGATGTTGGTTAGTGGAGAAAAATAACCTTTGTTGTCATCTCTCAGCGACACGTAGCAGTGGAGTCCGACACGGAACGGAGGTGGATCTGGCTGGCTCTGGTAACCTCGGGATTTTGGTCCAATCATTAGTACCTCTGTTTTGTCGGAACTGAGTTGAAGGAACCAAAGAGTGTGTGTGTTGATTGCTGTACTTCTTGCATCTGAAACCGTATCTACCGGCTTCTCTTTCTCACTTACTTCCCCTAATGTTCACGAGCGTGTCTCTAACTCCGTCAGCTTGACTAATTACATACAGTTATTCCATTTAAACCCCTCACACGGAAGAAGCTATAGTAAACGTGCGGCATGTAATTCAGGAAGCAATAATATGAGCGGATGCCATGACTTACCGCAAATGTTTATTGTTGTTGTTGTTATGGCGGCGAGGGTTTGAGATCGATGCAATAATCCATGTCAAACATCCGTCAATAATCCATGCCGCGAGCTCATCACAACATAACGGGTGAAAAGTGGCGCGAGGCACTAGTGGTGCACGCTATTAAGATGTATTCAATAACTCACAAGATGATATCTGACGAAACGCATATGAACACACACAAACCCGACTGTCGCCAATAGTGACTAGATTTTAAATATTGCGCAATTAGGGCTGGGTATCGTTAAAAAAAATGTAAATATCGATACCGATAGCTTGACTTCGATACTGGTTCCTAAGATTTAATGTGATTTTATACAATTATAAGCAGCACATTTCCTCCTTTAAACCCTCCAAAAATGAGTGACTCCAGCCAGGTCTCCTTAGCAACCAAATTGGCCCGGTTGCTAGGGAGGGTCTGGGTATCTCAGCGAGTATTGACGCTGACTATCACATCCAGAGTAGTGGAGTAGTAGTTTGAATCCAGGGCATGCCGAGTGATTCCAGCCAGGTCTCCTAAGCAACCAAATTGGCCCGGTTGCTAGGGAGGGTAGAGTCACATGGGGTAACCTCATCGTGGTCGCTATAATGTGGTTATCGCTCTCAATGGGGCGTGTGGTGAGTTGTGAGTGGATGCCACAGAGAATAGCGTGAAGCCTACAAATGCGCTACGTCTCCATGGTAACGCACTTAACAAGCCATGTTAAAAGATGCGCGGATTGACGGCATCAGACGCGGAGGCATTTGAGATTCGTCCTCCGCCACCTGGATTGATGCGAGGTCACTACGCCAACACGAGGACTTGGAGCGCATTGTGAATTGGCCAAATTGGGGAGAAATGGGGGAAAACTAAAGTAACTCCGTACATTTATCACATTTAAACCCCTCACTGCTGACGGAAGAAGCTATAGTAAACGTGCAGCATGTAATTCAGGAAGCAATAATATGAGCGGATGCCATGACTTACCGCAAATGTTTGTTGTTGTTGTTGTTATGGCGGCGAGGGTTTGAGATTGATGCAATAATCCATGTCAAACATCTGTCAATAATCCATGCCGCAAGCTCATCACAACATAACAGGTGAAAAGTGGTGCAAGGCACTAGTGGTGGATGGTAAACGAAGATTTAATGTGATTTTATACAATTATAAGTGGCACATTTCCTCCTTTAAACCCTCCAAAAATGACCCAATTGACTTCCATTGTAAGTGTCTCACTGGAACAAATCAAATATTACTACTTTAATATCGCAAAATGCATGTGGAGAACTAATAGGCACATTTTGTTATTATATCAGTCTATCAGAGCTTCAGCATTGACATTATTGTAAAGTGAAAGCTATGTATTATATGCATAAAACAGCCGCGTTGACAAGTGTCTAGGACAGGAGCGAGTGAATGCAGATGGACTCTATACCTATTTATGGGTTCATTGTTTAACAGCTTCCATTGAGAACATCCGATCTCAGCCACAGGGCTCCCAAAAACCACAAGCCCAAACACACTTAGCTCCGGGCCACCACAAAGGCCTGGTGTTCACCTGCCCTCTGACCAACACGCACCCAGCATGTTTAGAAAACAGCAGCGTGGTCCAAAACACACAACCAGTTTCACCACTGAAATAAATCTCAATTTCCTTCAGTCTTTCTCTTCGTTTTGCTGTTATGTAATGAATTAGCAACTGGCTTGACTGCTGAAACCACCCGCCATTTCACTTAGCGTCCAGTTCGTTTATTCGTAAACAACAACTGGTTGAAGATAATGCCGTCCAATCACATCTCATGGTCTTTTGCACCAGGGGGTTTTAATATATGAAAAAAATTATGATCCCTTGTCGAGGGACGTTCTTGCTAACAAACAAAGAGTCTGCAGAATTGCAATGTTTGTTTACAACAATTAAACCATACCTAATTTTACAAAATTTAAAATAGTAAAAAAAAAAAACTACACATAAAAGTAGCTGACACTCTGAACCGTATTACAAAAGTAAAATTGCAAATTGAATGTCATATCTTGCTTAAAAAATGTGCTTAAAAATATATATTTTCTTATGGACTACTATTGTTTTCTGAAGTCACACAAATTTCAACCAAAAATAAAATATGCTTAAAAATCAAGATATTTTTTAATCAGCAACTTCCTAAAAACATGATTAAGAAGGACAAAAATTAAATATATATCGCTGAGGGATAAAGACCCATTTATACTCTATATAGCATATATTTTATACTAAAATATAAAGTGTGATATTATAATAAGACGATAATCTGTATCGGCACACGAATCAGGTATCTCCAAACTATCGGTATCGGTACTGACAGATGTTGTCGTAAATAATCGGTACCGGCACACTAATCAGGTATCTCCAAACTATCGGCATCTGTACCGACAGATGGCGTTATAAATAATCGGTATCGGCACACTAATCAGGTATCTCCAAACTATCAGCATCTGTACCGACAGATGGCGTTATAAATAATCGGTATCGGCACACTAATCAGGTATCTCCAAACTATCAGCATCTGTACCGACAGATGGCGTTATAAATAATCGGTATCGGCACACTAATCAGGTATCTACAAACTATCGGTATCTGTACTGGCAGATGTTGTTCTAAATAATCGGTATCGGCACACTAATCAGGTATCTCCAAACTATCGCCATCTGTACTGACAGATGTCGTTATAAATAATCGGTATCGGCACACGAGTCAGGTATCTCCAAACTATTGGTATCTGTACTGACAGATGTTGTTCTAAATAATCAGTATCGGCACACTAATTAGGCATCTCCAAACTATCGGTATCTGTACTGACAGATGTTGTTCTAAATAATCGGCATCGGCACACGAATCAGGTATCTCCACACTATTGGTATCTGTACTGACAGATGTTGTTCTAAATAATCGGTATCGGCACACGAATCAGGTATCTCCAAACTATCGGTATCTGTACTGACAGATGTTGTTTAAATAATCGGCATCGGCACACCAATCAGGTATCTCCAAACTATCGGTATCTGTACTGACAGATGTTGTTCTAAATAATCGGTATCGGCACACGAATCAGGTATCTCCAAACTATCGGTATCTGTACTGACAGATGTTGTTCTAAATAATCGGCATCGGCACACGAATCAGGTATCTCCAAACTATCGGTATCTGTACTGACAGATGTTGTTTAAATAATCGGCATCGGCACACCAATCAGGTATCTCCAAACTATCGGTATCTGTACTGACAGATGTTGTTTAAATAATCGGCATCGGCACACCAATCAGGTATCTCCAAACTATCGGTATCTGTACTGACAGATGTTGTTCTAAATAATCGGCATCGGCACACGAATCAGGTATCTCCAAACTATCGGTATCTGTACTGACAGATGTTGTTTAAATAATCGGCATCGGCACACCAATCAGGTATCTCCAAACTATCGGTATCTGTACTGACAGATGTTGTTCTAAATAATCGGTATCGGCACACGAATCAGGTATCTCCAAACTATCGGTATCTGTACTGACAGATGTTGTTCTAAATAATCGGCATCGGCACACGAATCAGGTATCTCCAAACTATCGGTATCTGTACTGACAGATGTTGTTTAAATAATCGGCATCGGCACACGAATCAGGTATCTCCAAACTTTCGGTATCTGTACTGACAGATGTTGTTCTAAATAATCAGTATTGGCACACTAATCAGGTATCTCCAAACTTTCGGTATCTGTACTGACAGATGTTGTTCTAAATAATCAGTATCGGCACACTAATCATGTATCTCCACACTATCGGTATCTGTACTGACAGATGTTGTTCTAAATAATCGGTATCGGCACACGAATCGGGTATCTCCAAACTATTGGTATATGTACTGACAGATGTTTAAATAATCGGCACACTAATTATGTGTAGATTCATCCCTAGGTAAGATATACATTTAGGAAAGTTAATGTTTCTCAAATTTTCGCTGGACCCCCTAGAGGCCCCTGTTCTTCAAAACGAGAAATTGTCTTGGCACTAGATAGGAAACTGCCCTCTGCTTAGTGACCCGTTATTCCCTCAGCCCAGAGCAGCCATGTCAGATTTAATGGAGCTGTCAGGAGAAGCTAAGGTGTGTTGCCAGTCATTTTCCAAATAAATACCCTCTCTAACAGAGGTGTGATTGTGTTGGGCCATGTGCTCCAAACACAGAACACACAGCAGCGAGCCGAGTGCTGGCGGGAGCTATAACTTCTGAGGGGGTCATCTGTGATTCACACTGGCTGTGTGGGCCACTTCGATGTCATTCGGGTCGGAAAAATTAGCGTCATTGGAATTATCAGTATGGCACATACCTTTAGACATCCTGAAATGTTGTAAGGCCCCTGTTGGAGCCAAGTCACATTCTCATCGCCATTAAAGATGTACGACGCACCATTTACTGGAAGTGTGTCACTGCTGAGTAACCTGCGGGCAGAGTGAAAGCACCTTTGGTGCAGACAATGACATCACCACAGCGGCTGTACTGCACAAAACTCGGGGTCACACATCAGACTGCGACATACAGAACCTTGTGTCAGCCTGAGCAGAACTTCCACTTTGTTTTCTGAGTTACAGCAGTTTTTTATTTATTATGGATTACTTTCATTACAAATGATCAAGTAACAGCAATAGTAACATTTCCAGGGAAAAGTTTAATTGAAATAGAAACATGCATTTTAGAGTATCCTAGTAACTTCTGTCGTCCTATTACTGTAAGAGTTAATGTTGGGAATGTTGATTTATTGATGCTACAGAAAATACATTCAGAAAAATTTAAACAATTTGGTTAATAATGTTATCTACACAATTTCATGGTATTTTGTGTCACGATAACTATATTTCCATGTGAGTGTGTGTATGTGTGAGTGTGTGTGTGTGAGTGTCTGTGTGAGGGTGTGTGTGTGTGTGTGTGTCTGTCTGTGTGTGTGTGTGTGTGTGTGTGAGTGTCTGTGTGAGGGTGTGTGTGTGTGTGTCTGTCTGTGTGTGTGTGTCTGTCTGTGAGTGTCTGTGTGAGGGTGTGTGTGTGTGTGTGTTTGAGTGTGTGAGGGTGTGAGTGTCTGTGTGTGTGTGTGTTTGAGTGTGTGAGGGTGTGTTTGTCTGTGTGTGTGTGTGTGTGTGTGTGAGTGTGTGTGTGTGTTTGCGTGTGTGAGGGTGTGAGTGTCTGTGTGTGTGTGTTTGAGTGTGTGAGGGTGTGTTTGTCTGTGTGTGTGTGTGTGTGTGTGTTTGAGTGTGTGTGTGTGTTTGCGTGTGTGAGGGTGTGAGTGTCTGTGTGTGTGTGTTTGAGTGTGTGAGGGTGTGTGTTTGAGTGTGTGAGGGTGTGTGTGTGTGTGTGTGTGTGTGTGTGTTTGAGTGTGTGAGGGTGTGTGTGTTTGAGTGTGTGAGGGTGTGTGTGTTTGAGTGTGTGAGGGTGTGTGTGTGTGAGGGTGTGTGTGTGTGTGTGTATGAGTGTGTGAGGGTGTGTGTGTATGAGTGTGTGAGGGTGTGTGTGTGAGAGTGTGTGAGTGTGTGTGAGTGTGTGTGTGTGTGTGTGTGTGAGTGTGTGTGTGTGTGTGTGTGTGTGTGTGTGTGTGTGTGTGTGTGTGTGTGTGTGTGTATATGTGAGCGTGTATTTATCACTTTGTGGGGACCAAATGTCCCCATAAGGATAGTAAAACCCGAAATGTTTGACCTTGTGGGGACATTTTGTCGGTCCCCATGAGGAAAACAGCTTATAAATCATACTAAATTATGTTTTTTGAAAATGTAAAAATGCAGAATGTTTTCTGTGAGGGTTAGGTTTAGGGGTAGGGTTAGGTTTAGGGGATAGAATATAAAGTTTGTACAGTATAAAAACCATTATGTCTATGGAAAGTCCCCATAAAACATGGAAACACAACATGTGTGTGTGTGTGTGTGTGTGTGTGTGTGTGTGTTTGAGTGTGTGAGGGTGTGTGTGTGTGTGTGTGTTTGAGTGTGTGAGGGTGTGTGTGTGTGTGTTTGAGTGTGTGAGGGTGTGTGTGTGTGTGTGTGTGTGTGTTTGAGGGGTGTGTGTGTGTGTGTTTGAGTGTGTGAGGGTGTGTGTGTGTGTGTGTGTGTGTTTGAGGGTGTGTGTGTGTGTGTGTGTTTGAGTGTGTGAGGGTGTGTGTGTGTGTGTGTGTGTGTTTGAGTGTGTGAGGGTGTGTGTGTTTGAATGTGTGAGGGTGTGTGTGTGTGTGTGTGTGTGTTTGAGTGTGTGTGTGTGAGAGAGAGTGTGTGTGTGTGTGTGTGTGTGTGTTTGAGTGTGTGTGTGTGTGTGAGAGAGTGTGTGTGTGTGTGTGGTCAGGTCTGGTACTGTGTGAGGGGCAGTAGTCTGGGTTATGGGTGTCCTGTCATGATCAGACAGACAGCTCGTTCAGACGTCGGGTCTCCCGTGTTTGTGCAGTCTCAGGAGTGGCCGAGGGGAAAAAAAACAACAACATGGCAAACCCAAAATAATCAGGCCGTAAATATTTGTACAAGTTAGAGCAACATAATCACTCAGGGCTCTAACCTGCCGTGGGTCTGGGCTTTGTGTTTCCTGTCCTAATCCTCCAGAAGAGACACACCGCTCTCACATTTGATCAGATATTCAACAAGTGTCTTACATTCCCATGTAGCACTTATGAGAGTGTTGGACGGCTCTTTGTTTTGTGTGGAAAGGAAAAATGTAAGAAGAGAGAAAATAGGAAGAGCCGTTGAGATGTTAAGGAGTAAGCCGAAGGGAGTCTGTTACGAAGACAGGAGCCTTTCTGTGTTTAATTACACCGTGCCGTAATCCAGGAAATGCTCACATGCGACGTTGAGGAGGCCGACGTGCACTTGCAGACGACATCCATGAGAGGGCAGCGTTTTGGGGCGTCCTACAGATGGACTTACATAACTCCTTTGGAAACTTCTGTGTTCAGTGAAGGTGTGGAAAATTAATTGAAACAACCCTTCAAGCGCAGGTTGTTTAAAGTCATGCTCAATCAAATGTAATACTCCAACTCTCAGGTATAAACTTTTAGGGAGTTCTGGGAGGGCGACGGGGGGTCACGGTTTTCCAGATGTGGCCGCTAAGAGATCAGGCCATCTGTCAATATAAGACACCGACAGCTGAGTGAAATGAGGGAATGATCTGTGAAGTAGGTAATTGAATTCCCAGAAGTACCCCCAAAAAACTTGAAGACATGGATTATGATTTTTTTAGCTACTAAGGTCTGGTCACCATTCACTTGCATTGTATAGCTTCATTTTTGGGTGAACTGTCCCTTTAAATGAACAAACTAATATAGCAATATAATGACACATTGTAACAGTCCCCTCTTGGCACTGAACTTCTGAACTTGTTCATTGTCACTTTGAATCTTTGTGACACCTGCGCTAGAAGCAGCGCAACAAATGCTTTTTTGCTTATTTGTAACATTGAAGTTATTTTTATAACTTCACATGATGTCTAAAATGTGCCAGTCCTGCGAGAGATGCTGAAGAAACAAAAGATCTGTCCATCAAGTGTTCACACAGGAAAACAGGTATACTTGAAATCTGACCTAACTGGCCCGAAACCGGCTCGGGTCGGGTTGCAGATCTATAAAACATGGTCAGAAATAAGGTGGGGCTCTAGGCAAAAAATGCCCCTCTACTGATAATAATTTTTTTTATGTTTAAATATAGTTTTTGTTTTGGCTTACTATACTATAATAGTTCTAGTTTTTACATATGTGACAAGGAAGAGGGTGTGGCTGCGCCGTGAGGATGCATGCCTGGCACTGAATTGTCCTAATCAGCCGGGAGGGGGATAAAGACCACCCGGCAGGGGACGGCCTTCCGCCGGGGGACGGAGGCGTGGCCGTCCGCCAGGGGACGGAGGAGCCGCGGCAGTCCGCCAGGGGACGGAGGAGTCGCGGCAGTCCGCCAGGGGACAGAGGAGTGGCTGAGGATCATGCTACGGCGTGTCCGGGGAGCGGAGGGCAAGTTTTTCTCTCTCTTTCTTTCTCTCTGCCGCTCTCCTTTGCTCTTTCACAGGGCTCCAATTCACACAGAATTACTGAAATAATTTATAAATATGAGTTTTTCGGCTTAGGTGAGGGAATTTGGTCATTTAGATGCTCCTTTCCTCACTTAGCGAGTTTCAAGCGGTTTATGAGCTAAAACGCATGACTTCACATTTCTGTCTCGGCCTAATATAAGATGAGTCTCATATATGGTCCAGATCCAAACTGGAGATGAATGGCACCCCCCCCTTCTCTCCTCATGCCATCCCTAATTAAGATGAGCGGTTCTGATTGGTTCCAGCGCCGCAGAGAAACAGGCCCCCACTGATCCTGGATCTGTTGTGTTGACTGAGTCTCATAATGGATGCGGACCACACAGGACCTGAGCTCTCAGTCTGCATGTCGCAGCTATTTCCTCTTGTAAATATTTTGTGCAGTTCGTGTCTGCCAAGCTGTCAGAGGGAGAGTGTGTGCATGTGTGTGTGTGTGTGTGTGTGTGTGTGTGTGTGTGTGTGTGTGTGTGTGTGTGTGTGTGTGTGTGTGTGTGTGTGTTTCGACGCAGATGGTACAGCCTGGGGATATTCTTTAATGAAACGGCATGGTTTAGGTGCTGCCTATGTTGTTTAAACCTGTTTCCAGATCTGTTCCAGGTATGCATTTAAGCATTGGCTTAAATAACATATCAGAAGGCAGACATGCATGGCACATTACCGCCACCTCTGCAGAATCATTCTCTGCCTTCTTTAAAGAAGCTTTCCAGACTTCAATGTATTCTGCAGCACTGACACGAGTCATGTGATGACCCTTTACTCCTATAAATATCACTCACTTCATAGACTTCGATGTATTCTGCAGCGCTGACGCGAGTCATGTGATGACCCTTTACACGTATAAATATCACTCGCTTCATAGACTTCAATGTATTCTGCAGCGCTGACGCGAGTCATGTGATGACCCTTTACGCGTATAAATATCACTCACTTCATAGACTTCAATGTATTCTGCAGCGCTGACGCGAGTCATGTGATGACCCTTTACTCGTATAAATATCACTCACTTCATAGACTTGAATGTATTCTGCAGCGCTGACACGAGTCATGTGATGACCCTTTACACGTATAAATATCACTCGCTTCATAGACTTCAATGTATTCTGCAGCGCTGACACGAGTCATGTGATGACCCTTTACTCGTATAAATATTGCTCGCTTCATAGACTTGAATGTATTCTGCAGCGCTGACACGAGTCATGTGATGACCCTTTACACGTATAAATATCACTCGCTTCATAGACTTCAATGTATTCTGCAGCGCTGACACGAGTCATGTGATGACCCTTTACTCCTATAAATATCACTCACTTCATAGACTTCAGTGTATTCTGCAGCACTGACGCGAGTCATGTGATGACCCTTTACTCCTATAAATATCACTCACTTCATAGACTTCAATGTATTCTGCAGCGCTGACACGAGTCATGTGATGACCCTTTACCCGTATAATTATCACTCACTTCATAGACTTCAATGTATTCTGCAGCGCTGACACGAGTCATGTGATGACCCTTTACACGTATAAATATCACTCACTTCATAGACGCGAGTCATGTGATGACCCTTTACTCGTATAAATATCACGCACTTCATAGACGCGAGTCATGTGATGACCCTTTACACGTATAAATATCACGCACTTCATAGACACGAGTCATGTGATGACCCTTTACTCGTGATAAATATCACGCACTTCATAGACGCGAGTCATGTGATGACCCTTTACTCGATAAATATCACGCACGTCATAGACGCGAGTCATGTGATGACCCTTTACACGTATAAATATCACTCACTTCATAGACGCGAGTCATGTGATGACCCTTTACTCGTATAAATATCACTCACTTCATAGACGCGAGTCATGTGATGACCCTTTACTCATAAATACCACGCACGTCATAGACGCGAGTCATGTGATGACCCTTTACACGTATAAATATCACTCACTTCATAGACACGAGTCATGTGATGACCCTTTACTCGTATAAATATCACGCACTTCATAGACGCGAGTCATGTGATGACCCTTTACACGTATAAATATCACTCACTTCATAGACACGAGTCATGTGATGACCCTTTACTCGTATAAATATCACGCACTTCATAGACGCGAGTCATGTGATGACCCTTTACTCGTATAAATATCACGCACTTCATAGACGCGAGTCATGTGATGACCCTTTACTCGTATAAATATCACGCACTTCATAGACGCGAGTCATGTGATGACCCTTTACACGTATAAATATCACTCACTTCATAGACACGAGTCATGTGATGACCCTTTACTCGTATAAATATCACGCACTTCATAGACGCGAGTCATGTGATGACCCTTTACACGTATAAATATCACTCACTTCATAGACGCGAGTCATGTGATGACCCTTTACTCGTATAAATATCACGCACTTCATAGACGCGAGTCATGTGATGACCCTTTACACGTATAAATATCACTCACTTCATAGACTTCAATGTAATCTGCAGCGCTGACACGAGTCATGTGATGACCCTTTACACGTATAAATATCACTCGCTTCATAGACTTCAATGTATTCTGCAGCGCTGACGCGAGTCATGTGATGACCATTTACGCGTATAAATATCACTCACTTCATAGATTTAAATGTAATCTGCAGCGCTGACACGAGTCATGTGATGACCCTTTACACGTATAAATATCACTCACTTCATAGATTTAAATGTATTCTGCAGCGCTGACACGAGTCATGTGATGACCATTTACGCGTATAAATATCACTCACTTCATAGATTTAAATGTAATCTGCAGCGCTGACACGAGTCATGTGATGACCCTTTACACGTATAAATATCACTCACTTCATAGACTTCAATGTATTCTGCAGCGCTGACGCGAGTCATGTGATGACCCTTTACACGTATAAATATCACTCACTTCATAGATTTAAATGTATTCTGCAGCGCTGACACGAGTCATGTGATGACCATTTACGCGTATAAATATCACTCACTTCATAGACTTCAATGTATTCTGCAGCGCTGACACGAGTCATGTGATGACCATTTACGCGTATAAATATCACTCACTTCATAGATTTAAATGTATTCTGCAGCGCTGACACGAGTCATGTGATGACCATTTACGCGTATAAATATCACTCACTTCATAGATTTAAATGTAATCTGCAGCGCTGACACGAGTCATGTGATGACCCTTTACACGTATAAATATCACTCACTTCATAGATTTAAATGTATTCTGCAGCGCTGACACGAGTCATGTGATGACCATTTACGTGTATAAATATCACTCACTTCATAGACTTCAATGTATTCTGCAGCGCTGACACGAGTCATGTGATGACCCTTTACACGTATAAATATCACTCACTTCATAGACTTCAATGTATTCTGCAGCGCTGACACGAGTCATGTGATGACCCTTTACACGTATAAATATCACTCACTTCATAGACTTCAATGTAATCTGCAGAACTGACACGAGTCATGTGATGACCCTTTACTCGTATAAATATCACTCACTTCATAGACTTCAATGTATTCTGCAGCGCTGACGCGAGTCATGTGATGACCCTTTACACGTATAAATATCACTCACTTCATAGACTTCAATGTATTCTGCAGCGCTGACACGAGTCATGTGATGACCCTTTACACGTATAAATATCACTCACTTCATAGACTTCAATGTAATCTGCAGAACTGACACGAGTCATGTGATGACCCTTTACACGTATAAATATCACTCACTTCATAGACTTCAATGTATTCTGCAGCGCTGACACGAGTCATGTGATGACCCTTTACACGTATAAATATCACTCACTTCATAGACTTCAATGTATTCTGCAGCGCTGACACGAGTCATGTGATGACCCTTTACACGTATAAATATCACTCACTTCATAGACTTCAATGTATTCTGCAGCGCTGACGCGAGTCATGTGATGACCCTTTACTCCTACAAATATCACTCACTTTGTTTCATAAAGAGAGTAAATCTCATAGCTCACGAGACTTATTGACAAAGATTTCTAGAGGTTTGATGCCAAATCCCCTTTGTTCTTTATAGTGTGGTTCACAGTGAGCACTGTCAAGTGCCCTTCAGTATGTCGCCCTGTTGTAAAAGACGAGTGATGGGGTTACAGCGGGGAACACTGGCCACAAGCTCCGCACCGCAGACCAAAATGACAGAGGTCATAACATGCCTGAGTGTCAGGAAATAAGACTTACGGCTTGGCCAGCCTGTATGACTCTATAAATATAGCATGAAGGGAATCACTTGGGCTCTCTTAAAGTTACATCTATATTTGGAAAGGTCTAGTTTGTTCACAGTTCACTTTTAGATCGGCGCTCCTGAAATAGACTGAGGAACTTCCACATATTGTTGATGGACGTGCAGCCATAGATCATCGGTCCTCTATAATCACAACAGATGATATTCGCCAGCAGGACAAGCCATTGACTTTCTGACTGTGTGATAGATCTGTCTATCTGTCTGTCTCTCTGTCGATCAATCCTTCAGTCTTTCTGTCCATCTGTCTGCCTATCGATCAGTCTTATCGTTCTGTCTGTCTGTCTGTGTCTGTCCGTCGATCTTTCTATTGATCAATCTATTGATCTATCTGTCTGTCTGCTGATCTATCGATCTGTCTGTCTGTCTGCTGATCTATCGATCTGTCTGTCTGTCTGCTGATCTATCGATCTGTCTGTCTGTCTGCTGATCTATCGATCTGTCTGTCTGTCTGCCTAATGTTCTATAATTCTATCTCTCTGTCTGCTGATCTATCGATCTGTCTGTCTGTCTGCTGATCTATCGATCTGTCTGTCTGTCTGCCTAATGTTCTATAATTCTATCTGTCTGTCTGCTGATCTATCGATCTGTCTGTCTGTCTGCCTAACGTTCTATAATTCTGTCTGTCTGCTGAACTATCGATCTGTCTGTCTGTCTGCCTAACGTTCTATAATTCTATCTGTCTGTCTGCTGATCTATCGATCTGTCTGTCTGTCTGCCTAACGTTCTATAATTCTGTCTGTCTGCTGAACTATCGATCTGTCTGCCTAACGTTCTATAATTCTATCTGTCTGTCTGCTGATCTATCGATCTGTCTGTCTGTCTGCTGATCTATCGATCTGTCTGTCTGTCTGTCTGCCTAACGTTCTATAATTCTATCTGTCTGTCTGCTGATCTATCGATCTGTCTGTCTGTCTGCTGATGTATCGATCTGTCTGTCTGTCTGCCTAACGTTCTATAATTCTATCTGTCTGTCTGCTGATCTATCAATCTGTCTGTCTGTCTGCTGATCTATCGATCTGTCTGTCTGTCTGCTGATCTATCGATCTGTCTGTCTGTCTGCCTGCCTAACGTTCTATAATTCTATCTGTCTGTCTGCTGATCTATCGATCTGTCTGTCTGTCTGCCTAACGTTCTATAATTCTGTCTGTCTGCTGAACTATCGATCTGTCTGTCTGTCTGCCTAACGTTCTATAATTCTATCTGTCTGTCTGCTGATCTATCGATCTGTCTGTCTGTCTGCTGATCTATCGATCTGTCTGTCTGTCTGTCTGCCTAACGCTCTATAATTCTATCTGTCTGTCTGCTGATCTATCGATCTGTCTGTCTGTCTGCCTAACGTTCTATAATTCTGTCTGTCTGCTGAACTATCGATCTGTCTGTCTGTCTGCCTAACGTTCTATAATTCTATCTGTCTGTCTGCTGATCTATCGATCTGTCTGTCTGTCTGCTGATCTATCGATCTGTCTGTCTGTCTGCCTAACGTTCTATAATTCTATCTGTCTGTCTGCTGATCTATCGATCTGTCTGTCTGTCTGTCTGCTGATGTATCGATCTGTCTGTCTGTCTGCCTAACGTTCTATAATTCTATCTGTCTGTCTGCTGATCTATCGATCTGTCTGTCTGTCTGCTGATCTATCGATCTGTCTGTCTGTCTGCTGATCTATCGATCTGTCTGTCTGTCTGCCTGCCTAACGTTCTATAATTCTATCTGTCTGTCTGCTGATCTATCGATCTGTCTGTCTGTCTGCTGATCTATCGATCTGTCTGTCTGTCTGTCTGTCTGCCTAACGTTCTATAATTCTATCTGTCTGTCTGCTGATCTATCGATCTGTCTGTCTGTCTGCTGATGTATCGATCTGTCTGTCTGTTTGCCTAACGTTCTATAATTCTATCTGTCTGTCTGCTGATCTATCGATCTGTCTGTCTGTCTGCTGATCTATCGATCTGTCTGTCTGTCTGCCTGCCTAACGTTCTATAATTCTATCTGTCTGTCTGCTGATCTATCGATCTGTCTGTCTGTCTGCCTAACGTTCTATAATTCTGTCTGTCTGCTGAACTATCGATCTGTCTGTCTGTCTGCCTAACGTTCTATAATTCTATCTGTCTGTCTGCTGATCTATCGATCTGTCTGTCTGTCTGCTGATCTATCGATCTGTCTGTCTGTCTGTCTGCCTAACGTTCTATAATTCTATCTGTCTGTCTGCTGATCTATCGATCTGTCTGTCTGTCTGCCTAACGTTCTATAATTCTGTCTGTCTGCTGAACTATCGATCTGTCTGTCTGTCTGCCTAACGTTCTATAATTCTATCTGTCTGTCTGCTGATCTATCGATCTGTCTGTCTGTCTGCTGATCTATCGATCTATCTGTCTGTCTGCTGATCTATCGATCTATCTGTCTGTCTAATGTTCTATTGATCAATCTATTGTTCTGACTTTCTGTCTGCTTGTCTATCTAACATTCTATCAATCAAACTTTTCTTTCTATCTGTCTGTCTTTCATTCTAACTGTCCATTAATTGATATGTCGTTCTATCTATCTATCTGTCTGTCTGTCAACATAATAAAGAACAGGGTTAGTTACGTAACCCCTAGTATGAATTTTACATCCCATTTTAAGACCTTATGAACAGCTGGTGCAACCCTTCCCGGTATCACGTCTTGTTTATCATTCTTCATTGTGTCTGTTCAATCGTACAGTGCTGTTATTACAAATAAACTTGCCATGCTTTCTACAGTTTCTCAAGTTGACAATGTTGTCAGTAATTGAACAGGATAGCCGTTGCTCACTGGTTTTATGGTGCATTTTGTGAATTTCTAGGGAGCGAACATTTCTGTGCATTGGACCAGAATGGAACTATTTTGACAATGGGGCTCCCTGTGCAGTGCGCACACACACACACACACACACACACACACACACACACACACACACACACACACACGACACTCGTAAACCAAAAGTGTTCTTACCTGTGCACCAGGTGTGCTTTATTCCTCTCGGATCACAGCAGCCCACAGCGGCTGTTAATGCATATGTCTGCAGCGTACACGCTCTATAATCTATAAAGTCGCCACGCTCTGGTTTACCAATGACCAGGATTTGGCACCACTTCTGTCTGCCTCCCCTAACTATAACCTCAATTAATCATTAGTAAGATATATTACACAACAAGCAGGAGGAGAGAGCGCACACAGTGAGATCTTGTTCATTTGTTCTGGTCGTAAATTTGCCAGAAATAAGACTCTGTGTTTCTGTACCGAGGGTCCTCTGCCATCGCCCACCTGAGGCCCTTTGCTTGGCACCCTCCAGTAATTGGCAATTACTGTGCTTAGAATTAAAGCAAACAACAGTAATTGGCAGGCGTTGCAGTAGGTAGAACAAGCGAGTCTTGTGAATCATTTGAGGGGAAGAGAGAAACAGACCTCCCTCAAAATGAGGATCACGGGCCAAAGGCAGTAAGACTTCTGTCTGTCTCAACGGTTCTGTGGCTCCGCTGTCTACAGTCATTTCCACTTAAAATCTAATTCAAAACACTCTTCCAGCCTACAACCCCAGAGGAAAAATCTATTGCTCAATTTATTGCTCTTTCAAATCTCAGGAGATCTGTTATGTTCATTTAAGGATCAACTTTGTCTCGAATATTTCTCCTAAAATTCCATAGGACACAAATGAGATTAATGTTGACCTACAATAAGAGTAAAGAGCTATAACATTTGATGAGAAATGCTCATGCTTAGAAAAATAATTGAAAAAAGCTTGGATGGCCGCAAAAACACATGGTGTGAATGGACACATACTCCGTAATTTTGCCTTAGAAATTTCTAAACATCCTTTAAACAATATAGATTTACTTAAGAAGAATTGCATATGACAGTAAGTCTTGTTTCCAGAGAAATCAAATAATGTTTTGTGACGGT
This sequence comes from Xyrauchen texanus, assembly GCF_025860055.1. Taxonomy (NCBI): domain Eukaryota; kingdom Metazoa; phylum Chordata; class Actinopteri; order Cypriniformes; family Catostomidae; genus Xyrauchen; species Xyrauchen texanus. The sequence goes on from NC_068322.1 coordinate 1,221,661, forward strand.
TATGCTTGAAACTAAACTGTTTTCCAATTGTAACAAAGGACTCTGTGAGAGAAGTGTTTAGGATTCAAATGCAGGGTTTAATCAATCACAAAGCCAATGGAAAACCAGATAATAAACTAAAGAAACGCTACAGCCATAAACGGACCAGACCAGAAACACAGGAATCCAGAGAGCTTAAATACACATGAATCTAAACTACACACTCGGTCAAGGTGACCATGAGCTCCAAGGGCAAGGTCAAGGTGGCCAGGGGCTCCGGGAGCGAGGTCAAGGTGGCCGGGGGGATCTGAGTGTGAGGTCAAGGTGGCCGGGGGCTCCGAGAGTGAGTAACAAAGTGGCCGGGGGCTCCGAGGGCGAGGTCAAGTTGGCCGGGGGATCCAAGGGCGAGGTCACGTTGCCGGGGGCTCTGAGGGCAAGGTCACGTTGGCCGGGGGCTCCGAGGGCGAGGTCAAGTTGGCCGGTGGCTCCGGGAGCGAGGGTGAGGTGAAGGTGGCCGGGGTCTCCGAGGGCGAGGTCATGGTGGCCGGGAGCTCCAAGGGCGAGGTGAAGTTGGCCTGGGGCTCCGAGGTTGAGGTCAAGTTGGCTGGGGGGTCTGAAAGCAAGGTCAAGGTGTCTGGGGGCTCCGGGAGCATGGTCAAGGTGGCTGGGGGCTCTGAAAGCAAGATCAATGTGTCTGGGGGCTCCAGGTGCATGGTATCAGAAGTGAGTATCAAAGTGGCCGGGGGCTCCGAGGGCGAGGTCAAGTTGGCCGGGAGCTCCAAGGGCGAGGTCAAGTTGGTCTGGGGCTCTGAGGTTGAGGTCAAGGTGGCCGGGGGCTCCAAGGGCGAGGTCAAGTTGGCCTGGGGCTCCGAGGGCGAGGTCAAGTTGGCCTGGGGCTCCAAGGGCGAGGTCAAGTTGGCCGGGGGCTCCGAGGGCGAGGTCAAGATGGCTTGGGGCTCCGAGAGCGAGGTCAAGGTGGCCGGGGGCTCCAAGGGCGAGGTCAAGTTGGCCTGGGGCTCCGAGGGCGAGATCAAATTGGCCTGGGGCTCCGAGAGCGAGGTCAAGTTGGCCAGGGGCTCAGAGGGCGAGGTCAAGTTGGCCTGGGGCTCCGAGAGCGAGGTCAAGTTGGCCGGGGGCTCAGAGGGCGAGGTCAAGGTGGCCTGGGGCTCCGAGGTTGAGGTCAAGGTGGCCGGGGGCTCCAAGGGTGAGGTCAAGTTGGCTTGGGGCTCCGAGAGCGAGGTCAAGGTGGCTGGGGGCTCCGAGGGCGAGTTGGACGGGGAAGTGAGGAGTCAGGAACTGGAAACAGGAAACGCAAGACTAAATAAGAGTAAATAACATAAAAGACCCCTATACATTACACCAATGTGGTGAGATCTCTGACGTTTGATTGCACTGGTAATGACTTCAGTCAACAGAATTTCTTCTATAACAACTGAGAGAAGCTGTCATTTTTGTAAGATGAGTATTTTTTTTAGAAACGTTGAAAATTGTTTTACTTTCAGGGTTTTGGATTTATTTATAATTAAACTGCACTTTCACATCATCATCTCTTCACATCTCACTTGTTCCTGCCTGCCCAGCAAAATTACAGAAGTCTTGTTTTCAGAGAAATCTTATACAATTTGGTGAGGTTTAATCTTAAATGAAGACAAAATTATTTACCAATGGGGGTAAGAAAAATGTATTTTTTCCCCCTTTGAATTTTGTTATTTGGATGAATGGATAGACAAAAGAAGCTTTAAGCTGTTTTTTTTTAAAGTCATATTATTTACTATGTCTGAATCAAACAAATTTTTAAGAATTAGAAAAGATAGTAATAGAACTTTAAGGTTACAGTTGCATGTTACCACTTTTTCTATTGTAGACACAGGTAAATGCATAAAAAGAAAGAAAATAAAAACAGTAGAGACGACGGGTTGTTTGGCACACTTTTTATTCTTTCTCAAATGTCTCTGGTGTTACAAACGTTGAGGTACCCCAACTATACAGTGTGTGTGTGTGTGTGTGTGTGTGTGTGTACAGAGGTATACAGTTTTGGTAAACAGTATTTATGAAGGGTATGAATTGTTTAGCTTTTTTATACCAATTACTGACAACCCAAAACCAATGTGCCAACCAACCCAAAAACCAATGTGCCAACCAACCCAAAAACCAATGTGCCAACCAACCCAAAATCAATGTGCCAACCAACCCTAAACCAATGTACCAACCAACCCAAAAACCAATATGCCAACCAACCCAAAAACCAATGTGCCAACCAACCCAAAATCAATGTACCAACCAACCCAAAATCAATGTGCCAACCAACCCAAAACCAATGTGCCAACCAACCCAAAAACCAATGTGCCAACCAACCCAAAATCAATGTGCCAACCAACCCTAAACCAATGTACCAACCAACCCAAAAACCAATGTGCCAACCAACCCAAAATCAATGTGCCAACCAACCCTAAACCAATGTGCCAACCAACCCAAAAACCAATGTGCCAACCAACCCAAAATCAATGTGCCAACCAACCCTAAACCAATGTACCAACCAACCCAAAAACCAATATGCCAACCAACCCAAAAACCAATGTGCCAACCAACCCAAAATCAATGTGCCAACCAACCCAAAATCAATGTGCCAACCAACCCAAAACCAATGTGCCAACCAACCCAAAAACCAATGTGCCAACCAACCCAAAATCAATGTGCCAACCAACCCAAAACCAATGTACCAACCAACCCAAAAACCAATATGCCAACCAACCCAAAACCAATGTAGCAACCAAACAACAAATCAATGTGCCAACCAACCGAAAACCAATGTGCCAACCAACCCAAAAAACGATGTGCCAACCAACCCAAAACCAATGTGCCAACCAACCCAAAATCAATATGCCAACCAACCCAAAAACCAATATGCCAACCAACCCAAAATCAATGTGTCAACCAACCCAAAAACCAATATACCAACCAACCCCACTCACACTCTGTCAGCCAGCTGGCATACACTGTAAATAATGAGCAGGATTTTACAGGATATACCAGCGATCTCTTACAGTAAAATACTGTATTCAGAATTGGATTGTAAAATGAATGCAGGCGAGGTCATTTCCTGCTGATGCAGTTGTGTTCAAGCCCTCAATATGTTGTATTGTGATGGAACACATATATGCACGTTTGTGTTGTGGTCATTGTAAAAGTGATGAACTCTCTGTGTGGTCGAGAATGTGTTTCCAGTGAAAGCTGGTTTAACAGAGCGATCAACATCACACACGAGTCACAGATGAGTGTCAGAATGTGCGTAACTCCCGTGTGGTAAGACGCGCAGTCGGAGCAGTTAAAGAGACGAGTTAGATGAGCTTCAGGGTGGTACGGCGCGACAGACTCGACTCATCTCACGGCTTTAGACGGTGCTGCCATGTTGCTCGAGATAAAGAGAGAAAAGTGTTCTCCTGCAGCGCAACACTCGCCCAGGAATTCCCCGACATACCACAGCCTGACCGCAGTCTCTTTAAACCGCAGCCTGCACATCAACACACAGACCGTGAACATGCGCGCTGAACGCTGGCGTGGCCCTCTGCACCACAGGCATGTTATTAATGTTAATCGTAACCAAACTTTCTCACACTCTCCTGTCTGTTTGTGTAAACAAACGTCCCATCTCGCCCACAGAACACATGACTCACTTATATTGTGTGGTTTCTAGAACCGTCCGACTGCTGGACACATTCTGACCCGTGTTTGATGTTTAATGCTCAGGTGTTTTACAGCTCATTCATCCTGATATATAACACGTACAGTAAGAGGAAAGAGTAAATCCTTAAGTCTAAATATCTGATACGCTGCTGCTGAGGTAAATGTATCTTGTTTTAAGGATTTTTCGATATTTTAAAATGAGTGTTGCGGCCGAATTCCCCGTATGAATATAGACGGTTATTATACCATATACATCTGCTGATCTACGGTATTGAGAAATAAATACAACCGGACAGAGAATCTCACATACGTGTGCATCACCTCTCCTCCTCAACTTGTGTCACACACACACACATAAACACATACACACACATACATACACATACATATACACACACATAAACACACACATACACACACATACACACACATACATACACATACATATACACACACACATACATACACATACATATACACACACATAAACACACACATACACACACATACACACACATACATATACACATACATATACACACACATAAACACACACATACACACACATACATACACATACATATACACACACACATACATACACATACACACACATACACATACATACACATACATATACACACACATACATACACACACATATACACACACACATACATATACATATACACACACATAAACACACACATACACACACATACATACACATACATATACACACACACATACATACACATACATACACACACACACACATACACACACATACATACACATACATATACACACACACATACATACACACACATATACACACACACATACATATACATACACACACACATACACACACACACACATACACACACATAAACACACACATATACATACACACACTGACAAATACACTTATATATACACACACATATAGCGGAGAAAATGTCAGAGAGAAGCGAGGGGGTCTGACATGAGTGTGTGTGTGTGTTAAAGCAGTGTTTCTCAACTGGTCGATTCGGACCGCATCAGGGAAAGAACAATGTCATGATTCTCCCATTGGAAATATTTCAGGGCTTCCCTCGATATTGCGGAGCACACACCTCAAAACTGATGTGACCAATTTCAATTCTAGCGAGACTTTATTAGTGTAAAGCGTTACGGAGGAAGACCAGTCGAACCTCTCAAACAGTAGCAGCCCTGAAATCCGCTACGATGAGTTCTAATTTCAAAATAAAAGTCCTTTCAGTTTTTCAAACTAAACGCTGTTGTTCTGGCTTAAGCTTACAGAGTCTTACGTTCGCTCTGTAACGGGGTCCGCGCGGGCATGTTGGAGCCCACCGGGAAAACACCGTTTGATCTCATCGTCTAGGACAAACAATTGAGATTTGTGATTTTACATTCTGTGAATGTGGTTGGATGCGGGCATGTCTGCAGCGTCCGGGGGAGTCGGATCGGTCTCTGAGCCAGCGCTCTGTCATCTGTCAGACCAATTCATCTCAGGTTTGCACTTTAACGGAGACCTACTTTCTGCCACCATGGAGTGGGGGCGTACAAGGCGCTCCAGATTTAGGATGAATATGTTATTTATTCCCATTTTTCTTTTGGGTAAAAATCTGTGGGTGTGGATATTTTTCTTTGCTCCGTGAGGCATCTTCTTTTGCAAGGTTTGAGAAACCTAAGCCATTCCCCGATGCCCACCGCAGAGCTACCCGAGAACTCACACAAACTAACAAGTCCAAGCTGGTCTTTTGGGTACATTGCATTGCTTGGGTACCCAAAGACCATGCAACTGTTACTTTAACTGACCTACTATTGAGCACAACTAGGGCAGGATATCCATGTGGCACTAGTGTTACAGTCCCTGTATATGGGATGATTGTTATCGTCTCTACAGGATGCCTCCTGGGCCTTGAAGTCTCCAAACATTCCTCGACCTCACCTTAATATAATTTGGGCTTACACTAGGTTCAGATGGCACTTCTGAAGCATTGGCGCTCTTTACAAGCACCATTAAAGGCTCTTTCTGCTCACGCCCGCTGCTCTAGAGGAAAAGCATGTCCAAGTGTTCACTCAGATCCCGGTGTTCTTTGGAAGAGAGGAATGTTGGGAACCGTTCATGAGCCATGAAGGATCATATGCAGTTATTTGTATTATAAAACGTTTAACTTAAATATGACGTAAAACGTCAATATTTTATAATAGGGTGTTTTTCTTCACTTTTCAAATGCTTTTTTTATGTGTGGATTTCACTGTTTTAGCCTTCAGACCCTGACTTTCAATATTAAACTATGAAATATGTGACTCTACCCTCCCTAGCAACCGGGCCAATTTGGTTACCCCACGTGACTCTACCGTGCTTAGCAACCGGGCCAATTTGGTTACCCCATGTGACTCTACCCTCCCTAGCAACCGGGCCAATTTGGTTACCCCACGTGACTCTACCCTCCTTAGCAACCGGGCCAATTTGGTTACCCAATGTGACTCTACCCTCCCTAGCAACCGGGCCAATTTGGTTACCCAATGTGACTCTACCCTCCATAGCAACCGGGCCAATTTGGTTACCCCACGTGACTCTACCGTCCTTAGCAACCGGGCCAATTTGGTTACCCAATGTGACTCTACCCTCCCTAGCAACCGGGCCAATTTGGTTACCCCATGTGACTCTACCCTCCTTAGCAACCGGGCCAATTTGGTTACCCAATGTGACTCTACCCTCCCTAGTAACCGGGCCAATTTGGTTACCCCACGTGACTCTACCCTCCTTAGCAACCGGGCCAATTTGGTTACCCAATGTGACTCTACCCTCCCTAGCAACCGGGCCAATTTGGTTACCCAATGTGACTCTACCCTCCATAGCAACCGGGCCAATTTGGTTACCCCACGTGACTCTACCGTCCTTAGCAACCGGGCCAATTTGGTTACCCAATGTGACTCTACCCTCCATAGCAACCGGGCCAATTTGGTTACCCCACGTGACTCTACCGTGCTTAGCAACCGGGCCAATTTGGTTACCCAATGTGACTCTACCCTCCCTAGCAACCGGGCCAATTTGGTTACCCCACGTGACTCTACCCTCCTTAGCAACCGGGCCAATTTGGTTACCCAATGTGACTCTACCCTCCCTAGCAACCGGGCCAATTTGGTTACCCAATGTGACTCTACCCTCCATAGCAACCGGGCCAATTTGGTTACCCCACGTGACTCTACCGTCCTTAGCAACCGGGCCAATTTGGTTACCCCATGTGACTCTACGCTCCATAACAATCGGGCCAATTTGGTTGCTAAGGAGACCTGGCTGAAATCACTCAGCACGTCCTGGATTCAAACTATCACTCCGCTACTCTGGGGGTAATAGTTAGCGTCAATACTCGCTGAGTGACCCAGACCCACTTTTTTTATTTGTTATATTTATTGTATGAATATTATATATTTTTTTAAATACGATGACTGTCCCACAGTTGTGCTACTTTTTCAAAAATTAGTGTACTTGTTATCTAAGTGTACAAAAGAGTGGATAAATAAAATGTTGCATTTTAGCTAAAAATGTCCAAAAGAAGCATTGAAAAGTTTGATTAATTTGACTCCCGGTACTGTTCAACATTAGGGGGATATCAATGGCACAAACACTATCTCCGTTAATATCTGCCGTGACTCAGCTGTTCCCAATAATTCTTTAATCGTGATCTCATGCATCAAACAAGACAAAATAAAAGATCTCAAAACAATAAATGAAGTATTTCCAAGTTTGAATGTTGCCACATTTCCCTTTCGTCTCTAAAAACAATGAGCTCACATTCACTGGCTTTGTGCTGATGAAGGGACATGGAAAACTGGGCCAGCGAGCTTCTGCTCCAGTGGCTGAATCGATGCAGAGGTGCGTCTCAAAGGAAGATTTGTGTACAGAACTTAATTACAAATCCCATGATTTCATCATTAGGGTCGCCTATCATGTTACTTCACTCTTCTTTTCCTTCTAAACCCAGCCAGCTGCCTGACAGCATTCATTTTCTGTGACTCTGGATTATCTGGATCTGTATTTACTTGAATTATTCTGCTGGAATCAGCGATGGATTATTGTCCATTTGCACAGACCTTCAGTGTTCTCACAACAGACTAATATATGTTTTAAAGTCCCTGTGTTTCTCTATTTGCTACATTGAAGGAAGACAAACACACTTGAACAGCTCCGCACAAACAGCTACTGCAGCCGTCGGTCGACTTCCTATTTTTACAATGAACTCTCCGAACAAACTGGATATGCTAAAAGGAAAAACAACTTTGACAGGGCGGAGGGCGGGGCCGTTATTCTACACGCCCGGTCTCTATCGGGCTAATCAAGCCTCCGAGAGGGATAAAGGCGGACGGTGGTGCGACCAGAGAGCGAGAGAGAGCGTTTACAGGCAGCTGTCCGTCATATAGAGTGTGTTTGTGTCTTTTCGTTTAAGTGCTTTATTAAAAATATTATTTATATTGTCAAGCTGGTTCTTGCCGCCTCCTTTCCCTTGAACTGCTTTACACTGGTGCCGAAACCCGGGAAGGAGGAGGGATACACCGTAGCTTGGTCCTCGGCCACTCCTCCACCCTCTAATGGACGACAGCCGCACCTCCCCGGACGGTTCGGAGGCAGTCCTCCGGCCCTGGCGAACGGAACACCCCGGTGCTTTCTCGGGAAACGGAAGGGGTCTCCCCTCCAGGCGGTCGGCCGGGAGCCCCTCCCCGCTCGCGGTCGGCGGTCCTCTCTTGACCCTGCCGCTTTTAACGGCTGGTACGGTTCTCCCCCTGCCCCTAGCAGATGGCCGCGACTGCTCCATTGGAGTGAATGGTAGCGGCGAGATCTACACTACCGAGAGCGAGAAACACATTATAGCGACTACGAGGAGGTTACCCCATGTGACTCTACCCTCCCTAGCAACCGGGCCAATTTGGTTGCTAAGGAGACCTGACTGGATTCACTCATGCGCTGGATTCAAACTCGCGACTCCAGCGGTGATAGTCAAAGTCGATACTCACTGAGATACCCAGACCCTCCCTAGTGACCGGGCCAGTTTGGTTGCTAAGGAGACCTGACTGGAGTCACTCACGTGCTGGATTCAAACACGCATCTCCAGGTGTGATAGTCAGTGTCAATACTCGCTGAGCTACCCAGGCCCCCATTCTTCTATTGTTTCTCACTTTCACAGTAAACGTAGAGAATTAAAAGCAGCGTCCCAACATCCTCTCTGGCTTTACCATATTAGCCTAATGCCCGTTCCTCCAATAACTAGGCATTTGTTTACAGATGTAGAGTGAAGGTTTTTCGGTCTGATTAAGATATCAGTCCGATTAGTAACGGATTATTAGGATTCATGTAAACCGCTCTAAAATGTGGTTAAGTAGTAGCTCTCGCTACTTTTAGCTTTCACAACACTACGTGACAGTATGACTGAACTTAGAAACTAGACCATGTTAAAATATCTCTTTGACGCAAGCGTAGTAAACTAAAAAAAGACTGGCATGAAAAACAGGCACTTGTTCACCAAGACATACATATTATGCTGGCCAACTTAACCAGTGACCACTAAAGAGGGCCTTTGGCTTGCTGCTGGTGAAACACCAGACCAAAACTCTGAGTAATGACTCAAGGAAAGAGAGTGAAGTTGCTTCTAGTGAAGTGCGTCACCTCGTAGGACTGGGCAACACCCTTCCGTTGGGACAGTTGCATCACCACAGTTCACCGCATCATCAAAGCGAGACGTCTCCGCTCCGCAGCACAACTGTGGGAGTAGCCAACGCTGCACATCCATATTATCAGAACAAAGCACTGGAGGCCACATACGCAATATTTACAGCAGGATCATGATTTTACTCATGGTAAAAGGATAAACACAGACACACGTGCATTTTAGGTCACTTGATTCTATACTTAGTTACCACAGCACAGCTGGTGACATTTCTGATATGCATTCGCCAACGTCATTAGCAAAACAATACGCTTTGCACCACAATGCATTTGGGACTTGCACAGGAAGTGAAAAAGCATGATTACTTGTTCAGTTGATGTGCTGTTTTCACACTTGGTTGGATTGCTTGGTGCTCTCCAGTCCACGTGGTGGCGTAGTGAATTGCCTCAATCCGGGTGGCGAAGGAGGAATCTCAGTTGCCACTGCGTATGAGACCGTCAGTCTGCGCATTTTATCACGTGGCATGTTGAGCGTGTTACCGTGGAGACGTAGCGCGTGTGGAGGCTTCACGCTATTCTCCGCAGCATCCACGCACAACTCACCACACGCCCCACCGAGAGTGAGAACCACATTATAGTGACCATGAGGAGGTTACCCCATGTGACTCTACCCTCCCTAGCAACCGGGGCAATTTGGTTGCTAAGGAGACCTGGCTGGATTCACTCACCACACCCTGAATTCAAACTCACGACTCAAGGTGTGATAGTCAGCGTCAATACTCCCTGAGATACCCAGACCCTCCCTAGCAACCGGGGCAATTTGGTTGCTAAGGAGACCTGGCTGGAGTCACTCACCACACCCTGAATTCAAACTCACGACTCAAGGTGTGATAGTCAACGTCAATACTTGCTGAGATACCCAGACCCTCCCTAGCAACCGGGGCAATTTGGTTGCTAAGGAGACCTGGCTGGAGTCACTCAGCACACCCTGGAATTCAAACTCATGACTCCAGGTGTGATAGTCAACGTCAATACTCGCTGAGATACCCAGACACTCCCTAGCAACCGGGCCAGTTTGGTTGCTAAGGAGACCTGGCTGGAGTCACTCAGCACACCCTGGATTAAAACTCACGACTCCAGGTGTGATAGTCAGCATCAATATTCGCTGAGATACCCAGACCCTCCCTAGCAACCGGGGCAATTTGGTTGCTAAGGAGACCTGGCTGGAGTCACTCAGCACACCCTGAATTCAAACTCGCGACTCCAGGTGTGATAGTCAACGTCAATACTCGCTGAGATACCCAGACCCTCCCTAGCAACCGGGCCAATTTGGTTGCTAAGGAGACCTGGCTGGAGTCACTCGGCACACCCTGGATTAAAACTTGCGAATCCAGGTGTGATAGCGTCAATACTCGCTGAGATACCCAGACTCCCCCATTTCAGTTTGTTCTTAACATTTTATTTGTCATATTTAAGATCAGATTGTTTAATGAATCTGTCACATTGTCACGCAGCTTTATAAAAAGCCTGCTATTGGATAATACAGCTGCAAACACGCATCTCGTGTGTGAGTGCAGCAACGCACTGTTACTCGTTTCACATGTGAAAAGGGCGTTTCTTAAAGGCACAGCAACACAAAACAGCCCATTTTATTATAAGGATCAGAGAGAGAGCGGAAAATGGGATGTCCAAAAAATTAGTTCTGGTTTTGACACAAAAATGTTGACTAATGTTATAAGTGGATCTCAGGAAATGCATGATATGACCCTTTTAAGCACAGATGGATGTGTACAGTGGATGTCATGTTAATAAATGTCTCAGTCATGGTTACTGCTGACGTCACTGGGACGGATCAAATACAGTAGAGAAGCTGATCCAGAGCCAGTCTGTTCCTTTATTTGCTGTCCCAATTTGTTTTGGGGCTTTTACCATGTCTTCTGGTTGGCCTCAGCAGGACTGTTAACACACTGCACATTTTACACGCTGCCATTAAAAGCCGCACTCTTTAAATCCCAGGTTTATTTTTAGCTTGTCTCTGTTCTGAGTAGAGTGGTTTGAATGCAGACGGGAGTTCATCTCCTCCAACCGTCCTGTGCCAGCTTCAACGATGCCTGTAAATGTTTTAACTCAATCACACACACATTTGAGACTTTGATAGATTACTTTTCATTTAGACTTCTCTGCAACTGCTACACAAGTAAGAGTAACTAAAAATAGTGATGCTACTAATTTTGATTATTTAATTGCTCAGCTGTTTTCAAATTAGTGTAGATATTTGAGTAACAAACTACTTTTCCATTAAATAATGGTGTAGCATGACAAAACACTACATCTCAGTTTTTAGCATGTATAAACACTACATTGCTGTTTTTAGCATGTATAAACACTACATTGCTGTTTTTAGCATGTATAAACACTACATTGCTGTTTTTAGCATGTATAAACACTACATTGCTATTTTTAGCATGTATAAACACTACATTGCTATTTTTAGCATGTATAAACACTACATTGCTGTTTTTAGCATGTATAAACACTACATTGCTATTTTTAGCATGTATAAACACTACATTGCTATTTTTAGCATGATAAAACACTGTTGCTATTTTTAGCATGTATAAACACTACATTGCTATTTTTAGCATGATATAAACACTACATTGCTGTTTTTAGCATGTATAAACACTACATTGCTGTTTTTAGCATGTATAAACACTACATTGCTGTTTTTAGCATGTATAAACACTACATTGCTATTTTTAGCATGTATAAACACTACATTGCTGTTTTTAGCATGTATAAACACTACATTGCTGTTTTTAGCATGTATAAACACTACATTGCTATTTTTAGCATGTATAAACACTACATTGCTATTTTTAGCATGTATAAACACTACATTGCTATTTTTAGCATGTATAAACACTACATTGCTGTTTTTAGCATGTATAAACACTACATTGCTATTTTTAGCATGTATAAACACTACATTGCTATTTTTAGCATGTATAAACACTACATTGCTATTTTTAGCATGTATAAACACTACATTGCTGTTTTTAGCATGTATAAACACTACATTGCTATTTTTAGCATGTATAAACACTACATTGCTGTTTTTAGCATGTATAAACACTACATTGCTATTTTTAGCATGTATAAACACTACATTGCTGTTTTTAGCATGTATAAACACTACATTGCTGTTTTTAGCATGTATAAACACTACATTGCTGTTTTTAGCATGTATAAACACTACATTGCTGTTTTTAGCATGTATAAACACTACATTGCTGTTTTTAGCATGTATAAACACTACTATTGCTGTTTTTAGCATGTATAAACACTACATTGCTATTTTTAGCATGTATAAACACTACATTGCTGTTTTTAGCATGTATAAACACTACATTGCTGTTTTTAGCATGTATAAACACTACATTGCTGTTTTTAGCATGTATAAACACTACATTGCTGTTTTTAGCATGTATAAACACTACATTGCTGTTTTTAGCATGTATAAACACTACATTGCTGTTTTTAGCATGTATAAACACTACATTGCTGTTTTTAGCATGTATAAACACTACATTGCTGTTTTTAGCATGTATAAACACTACATTGCTGTTTTTAGCATGTATAAACACTACATTGCTGTTTTTAGCATGTATAAACACTACATTGCTGTTTTTAGCATGTATAAACACTACATTGCTGTTTTTAGCATGTATAAACACTACATTGCTGTTTTTAGCATGTATAAACACTACATTGCTGTTTTTAGCATGTATAAACACTACATTGCTGTTTTTAGCATGTATAAACACTACATTGCTGTTTTTAGCATGTATAAACACTACATTGCTGTTTTTAGCATGTATAAACACTACATTGCTGTTTTTAGCATGTATAAACACTACATTGCTGTTTTTAGCATGTATAAACACTACATTGCTGTTTTTAGCATGTATAAACACTACATTGCTGTTTTTAGCATGTATAAACACTACATTGCTGTTTTAGCATGTATAAACACTACATTGCTGTTTTTAGCATGTATAAACACTACATTGCTGTTTTTAGCATGTATAAACACTACATTGCTGTTTTTAGCATGTATAAACACTACATTGCTGTTTTTAGCATGTATAAACACTACATTGCTGTTTTTAGCATGTATAAACACTACATTGCTGTTTTTAGCATGTATAAACACTACATTGCTGTTTTTAGCATGTATAAACACTACATTGCTGTTTTTAGCATGTATAAACACTACATTGCTGTTTTTAGCATGTATAAACACTACATTGCTGTTTTTAGCATGTATAAACACTACATTGCTGTTTTTAGCATGTATAAACACTACATTGCTGTTTTTAGCATGTATAAACACTACATTGCTGTTTTTAGCATGTATAAACACTACATTGCTGTTTTTAGCATGTATAAACACTACATTGCTGTTTTTAGCATGTATAAACACTACATTGCTGTTTTTAGCATGTATAAACACTACATTGCTGTTTTTAGCATGTATAAACACTACATTGCTGTTTTTAGCATGTATAAACACTACATTGCTGTTTTTAGCATGTATAAACACTACATTGCTGTTTTTAGCATGTATAAACACTACATTGCTGTTTTTAGCATGTATAAACACTACATTGCTGTTTTTAGCATGTATAAACACTACATTGCTGTTTTTAGCATGTATAAACACTACATTGCTGTTTTTAGCATGTATAAACACTACATTGCTGTTTTTAGCATGTATAAACACTACATTGCTGTTTTTAGCATGTATAAACACTACATTGCTGTTTTTAGCATGTATAAACACTACATTGCTGTTTTTAGCATGTATAAACACTACATTGCTGTTTTTAGCATGTATAAACACTACATTGCTGTTTTTAGCATGTATAAACACTACATTGCTGTTTTTAGCATGTATAAACACTACATTGCTGTTTTTAGCATGTATAAACACTACATTGCTGTTTTTAGCATGTATAAACACTACATTGCTGTTTTTAGCATGTATAAACACTACATTGCTGTTTTTAGCATGTATAAACACTACATTGCTGTTTTTAGCATGTATAAACACTACATTGCTGTTTTTAGCATGTATAAACACTACGTTGCTATTTTTAGCATGTATAAACACTACATTGCTGTTTTTAGCATGTATAAACACTACATTGCTGTTTTTAGCATGTATAAACACTACATTGCTGTTTTTAGCATGTATAAACACTACATTGCTGTTTTTAGCATGTATAAACACTACATTGCTGTTTTTAGCATGTATAAACACTACTGTTGCTGTTTTTAGCATGTATAAACACTACATTGCTGTTTTTAGCATGTATAAACACTACTGTTGCTGTTTTTTAGCATGTATAAACACTACATTGCTGTTTTTTAGCATGTATAAACACTACATTGCTGTTTTTAGCATGTATAAACACTACATTGCTGTTTTTAGCATGTATAAACACTACATTGCTGTTTTTAGCATGTATAAACACTACATTGCTGTTTTTAGCATGTATAAACACTATACTGCTGTTTTTAGCATGTATAAACACTATATTGCTGTTTTTAGCATGTATAAACACTACATTGCTGTTTTTAGCATGTATAAACACTACATTGCTGTTTTTAGCATGTATAAACACTATACTGCTGTTTTTAGCATGTATAAACACTATACTGCTGTTTTTAGCATGTATAAACACTACATTGCTGTTTTTAGCATGTATAAACACTACATTGCTGTTTTTAGCATGTATAAACACTATACTGCTGTTTTTAGCATGTATAAACACTGTTGCTTTTTTAGCATGTATAAACACTACATTGCTATTTTTAGCATGTATAAACACTACATTGCTGTTTTTAGCATGTATAAACACTACATTGCTGTTTTTAGCATGTATAAACACTATACTGCTGTTTTTAGCATGTATAAACACTGTTGCTTTTTTAGCATGTATAAACACTACATTGCTGTTTTTAGCATGACAAAACACTGTTGCTTTTTTAGCATGTATAAACACTACATTGCTGTTTTTAGCATGTATAAACACTACATTGCTGTTTTTAGCATGTATAAACACTACATTGCTGTTTTTAGCATGACAAAACACTGTTGCTTTTTTAGCATGTATAAACACTACATTGCTGTTTTTAGCATGTATAAACACTGTTGCTGTTTTTAGCATGTATAAACACTACATTGCTATTTTTAGCATGTATAAACACTACATTGCTGTTTTTAGCATGTATAAACACTGTTGCTGTTTTTAGCATGTATAAACACTACATTGCTGGGGGCAGTGGTGGCTCAGTGGTTGAGGCTCAGGGTTACTGACCAGAAGGTTGGGGGTTCAAGCCCCAGCACCACGAAGATGCCACTGTTGGGCCCTTGAGCAAGGCACTTAACTCCAGGTTGCTCCGGGGGGATTGTCCCTGTAATAAGTGCACTGTAAGTCGCTTTGGATAAAAGCGTCTGCCAAATGCATAAATGTAAATGTAAATGCTGTTTTTAGCATGTATAAACACTGTTGCTGTTTTTAGCATGTATAAACACTATACTGCTGTTTTTAGCATGTATAAACACTATACTGCTGTTTTTAGCATGTATAAACACTGTTGCTTTTTTTAGCATGTATAAACACTGTTGCTGTTTTTAGCATGTATAAACACTGTTGCTGTTTTTAGCATGTATAAACACTGTTGCTGTTTTTAGCATGTATAAACACTACATTGCTATTTTTAGCATGTATAAACACTACATTGCTATTTTTAGCATGTATAAACACTACATTGCTGTTTTTAGCATGTATAAACACTGTTGCTGTTTTAGCATGTATAAACACTATATTGCTTTTTTTAGCATGTATAAACACTGTTGCTGTTTTTAGCATGTATAAACACTACATTGCTGTTTTTAGCATGTATAAACACTACATTGCTGTTTTTAGCATGTATAAACACTACATTGCTATTTTTAGCATGTATAAACACTACATTGCTTTTTTTAGCATGTATAAACACTACATTGCTGTTTTTAGCATGTATAAACACTACATTGCTGTTTTTAGCATGGCAAAACACTGTTGCTGTTTTTAGCATGTATAAACACTACATTGCTGTTTTTAGCATGTATAAACACTACATTGCTGTTTTTAGCATGTATAAACACTACATTGCTATTTTTAGCATGTATAAACACTACATTGCTATTTTTAGCATGTATAAACACTACATTGCTGTTTTTAGCATGTATAAACACTACATTGCTGTTTTTAGCATGTATAAACACTACATTGCTATTTTTAGCATGTATAAACACTACATTGCTTTTTTTTAGCATGTATAAACACTACATTGCTATTTTTAGCATGTATAAACACTACATTGCTGTTTTTAGCATGTATAAACACTACATTGCTATTTTTAGCATGTATAAACACTACATTGCTTTTTTTTAGCATGTATAAACACTACATTGCTGTTTTTAGCATGTATAAACACTACATTGCTGTTTTTAGCATGACAAAACACTGTTGCTTTTTAGCATGTATAAACACTACATTGCTGTTTTTAGCATGACAAAACACTGTTGCTTTTTTAGCATGTATAAACACTACATTGCTGTTTTTAGCATGTATAAACACTACATTGCTGTTTTTAGCATGTATAAACACTACATTGCTGTTTTTAGCATGTATAAACACTACATTGCTATTTTTAGCATGTATAAACACTACATTGCTATTTTTAGCATGACAAAACACTGTTGCTTTTTTAGCATGTATAAACACTACATTGCTGTTTTTAGCATGTATAAACACTACATTGCTGTTTTTAGCATGTATAAACACTACATTGCTGTTTTTAGCATGTATAAACACTACATTGCTGTTTTTTTTATCATGACAATACTAGTGGTTGACTGATACATCACAGAGGCTGATACATTTTCCCATTTGGCCGATTTGTTTCTTGAGGGCGGCGAGAATCGCCTGCTTGCATCTGATGTGACTGAGACATGTAAATGACCAGTCATGGTTCATTTTCTGGTTGCATGCCATCGTGTTGCTACAATAATAGTAGTGCAACACTACTGTGTGTACTGGTGTTTCCTTCTTCCTAATATATAAAACATTTCTTCATGTGCTAAAATGTACAAAAATTTGGTCTGATCTGATTATAAACTATTTGGTCTTATTAGTGATTGAGAACTCTTTTAAACAAATAAGGCTGGGCATAGAAATGCATCTATTCTCCAAAGTCATCTAACATATTTAGTAAGTTCGGTTCTTTGGTTTGTGTGCAGCATCACAGTGGCGGATGTAGATTATCAAAATGGGTTTTCGCTTGAATGCCCCTTTTTGCCAGCGGGCTGCGTGAACTGCTGGTCTCGTGCAGTCTCATGAACGCGCAGAGTAACGGTCAGTCAACAGTTTCACTAAATAATACATTCAAATTCAGTTTATTTCTCACTAAAGCTCATCGTATGCTTTTGTATCAATCATGAGTCTCATGGAATAATTAATTAGACTTCTGAATGATACTTTTGTGTTCTTTTGAAGTTTGAAGAAGTGCTCACCATTAACTGCCATTGTATGACATCACAGAGCACAACATTATTCACAATTTCTCCCTTTGTGTTCAGAACAAGAAAGAAAGTCAAATTGGGTTATAATAACACGGGGGTGAGTAAACAATGACTAAATTTACATTTTTGGGTGAACTAATCCCTTTAAATATTTATAATTGTTTTTTTCTGTATATGTTAAGGAAACTACCTGTTAAACCTCTAGGCAGAGCTGGAATGAGTTACGTGAATTAAATGAATTCCAGTCCAATCTATGAATGGGACACACTCAAGTGTGAACGCTGTCACCTGATCCTTGGTGCGCACCAAACAAGCAGACCGTTACCGCCTGAAGAGTGGGTCTCAATCCACTTCCAAATGAACTCTGGAGCGGTATGATTGATATATGAACGTAACATGGACCAAAGATGTCTAAACGGACCACAAACTGGAAGTAATTTGCATAATACTAGATTGCGCAACCTTAAAGCCCAGGGCCCCCCCGGGCAGTCAAGGGCCCCTGGTAGTCAAGGGCCTCTGGTAGTCAAGGGCCCCTGGCAGTCAAGGGCCTCTGGTAATCAAGGGCCCCTGGTAGTCAAGGGCCCGGGCAGTCAAGGGCCTCTGGTATTCAAGGGCCCCTCGTAGTCAAGGGCCCGGGTAGTCAAGGGCCCCGGGCAGTAAAGGGCCTCTGGTAGTCAAGGGCCCCTGGTAGTCAAGGGCCTCTGGTAGTCAAGGGCCCCTCGTAGTCAAGGGCCCGGGTAGTCAAGGGCCCCGGGCAGTAAAGGGCCTCTGGTAGTCAAGGGCCTCTGGTAGTCAAGGGCCCCTCGTTGTCAAGGGCCTCTGGTAGTCAAGAGCCCCTCGTAGTCAAGGGCCCCTGGTAGTCAAGGGCCTCTGGTAGTCAAGGGCCCTGGGCAGTAAAGGGCCTCTGGTAGTCAATGGCCCCTCGTAGTCAAGGGCCCAGGGCAGTCAAGGGCCTCTGGTAGTCAAGGGACCCTGGTAGTCAAGGGCCCCTTGTAGTCAAGGGCCTCTGGGCACTGGTCGGTAATCCATCCCTGCTTATATTACACTGAAAGTGCAGTTTGTACTTTACAATGTTTTGCATTTGGCGAAGTGCTGTCATCTCCTTTTCTCTTTTCCTGTGCCGCCTTTGTTCATTTGTAAACTAACGTGTAGTGGTTACTAATGCTAGGAGTTGTGCGAACGATTGAACTCGCAGTTCTATGGAAAGCCGTAAGGGTCAAAATATCCAGCTTAGTTAGCCAAAAGTCGGCTGCAGTCGTTTAATGTGCGTTTGCAATGGGAAACAAAGGTTCTCGTTGCCGTTAATGATTTGAATCCTCCGACTTGCCGTAGATCGCTGAAACGCGACATAGGAGGAGTTATGTACATGAGTAAATGAATGGGCTAATTAAGTTAAGTGAGGCGTTAAAATAACACGCGACGGCTTACAATGTTTATGTAACACCTTACGGTGTTTAGAAAACAGCGTTTCAAAGCTTAATACAGCGATACAAAACATGTGAATTTTGACCCTTATGGCTTTCCATACAGTTCTTTCACAATTTACGTGATCTCTGAAAGCGCTTAAAACACGAGCCCCGCACGTTTATTCTGAAGCGCACATAGACCATGTTTATATGTCCTTAATCACAGCTTTTGCTGTTTAATAATCACATATTTGTATATTATTTGATGTTATTTTATATCATTTGTGCAGAGCGGTGGAGGCCCTTTGAGTCCTTGAGAAATCTTGGCCGCCCGCTGCTCTAGAAATTGAGAGGAAAGGATTACGAGATTAGTACTAACAGGATGCAGTAAATTCTCATTATGCTATTTGGAGAGAAAAGGGCAGAAAATGTCAGACGGCTCAAGAGTAGTCAAGAGAAAATACCAAATATTTACACACACGCCAATGCACACACACACAAACACTGATGGACAGGCAAAGGTAGAATATGTCAGGCCGTTCTGGAGGACCGCGGCGAGGGGAACCGTACTGTCATTTTCGGTGGAAGTGTTTGTGCATTGGTCTGAGCGAGCGAGAGAGAGAAGCCTGTCTTAATTTGGCCGGGGGAAGAAATTAGGTATTTGTCTCCTTTAATTATATACTTGCAGTACCTGGATGATGTGGAAAGAGAAAATACTTCTTTATGGTTCACAGTGTACAGAGTCATAAGGCCAGAAACATACTCTACATGAGCACACTTAAAATGTAGGTGTTGTATTTCAGGTAACTAAACTATAAATATATGTCGGCTTAGTATAACCTACCGTGAGCACCGAGGCTGAAAATGCTGAAAATTGGATAATCACAGTGAACAAACCGCGCCAAAAGAGCGACAGCCTGCTCCCATGATGCACTGCGAATCAAGTCACTCTCAAAATACTTAAATATCTGGATAAATGGGGTCTGGGTCGCTCACGAGTATTGCCGCTGACTATCACCCCTGGATTTGTGAGTTTGAATCCAGGGCGTGCTGAGTGACTCCAGTCAGGTCTCCTTAGCAACCAAATTGGCCACATGTGGTAACCTCCTCGTGGTCGCTATAATGTGGTTCTCATTCTCGGTGGGGCGTGTGGCGAGTTGTGCGTGGATGCCGCGGAGAATAGCGTGAAGCCTCCACACACGCTACGTCTCCACGGTGACACGCTCAACAAGTCACGTGATTAGATGCGCAGATTGACGGTCTCAGACGCAACTGGGATTCGTCCTCCGTCACCCGGATTGAGGCGAGTCACTACGTCACCATGCCACCACGAGGACTTAGCGAGTATTGACGCTGGCTAGCACCCCTGGAGTCGCGAGTTTGAATCCAGGGCGTGCTGAGTGACTCCAGCCAAGTCTCCTTAGCAACCAAATTGGCCCTGTTTCTAGGGAGGGTAGAGTCACATGGGGTAACCTCCTCGTGGTCGCAATAATGTGGTTCTCGTTCTCGGTGGGGCGTGTGGCGAGTTGTGCGTGGATGCCGCGGAGAATAGCGTGAAGCCTTCACACGCGCTACGTCTACACGGTAACATGCTCAACAAGACGCGTGATAAGATGAGCGGATTGACGGTCTCAAACGCGGAGGCAACTGAGCTTCGTCCTCCGCCACCCAGATTGAGGTGAGTCACTATGCCACCACGAGGACTCGGAGCGCATTGGGATCACCGGTTCTCTGATGCGCCGTCGCTTGGTCCCCGATCACTCCTCCATACTCTCAGGTGGACGACAGCCACTCCTCCTCAGGCAGACCTCAAACCTCCGACCCCCAGCGGACAGAACGCCCCTCCGCTTTTCTGACGGCACGTGGGGACACTCCTCCGCCCCTGGCAGCGACTCCGTCGCTCCAGGCCGTCGTGGTGTCCCGTCCCTCCTTGCAGACGCTGGCGGTTCCCCGCGTCCTGCTGGTCGGGCTACTCCGTCCCCCGGTGAATGCCAGCGGCGCTCCCCGGGGTGGACGGCAGTGTCGACGACTCCACCACGGGCATCCCTCCTCCCTCCCGGGTTTCGGCACCAGTGTAAGGGTGTTTAAGGGAAAAGTGGCGACGAGAACCGACTTCACAATTTACTACAGGACAGTTGTCTGTAACTCTCTCTTGAACTGTCGTTATCGGCCGCCTTTATCCCTCACATGCCACATCGGGCTGATTGGGGACCAGGCGTGAGTCATTCCAGCCTGGCCCCGCCCTCCTCCGCTCTACACCAAGGTGAGACCGCAACATTTAGCTATTATGCCACCCACAGCTGGCACCAGCCCTAACAGCCACACTCCAGACTGAAAACACATCTGCTTAACTGAGCATTTACAGCAGTAGATCTGTCAACATCAGAGTGTTTGCGCTCTTTGTAGAGTCTCGATCTGTAAGAAAGAGAAGTGGCGACGGTAAACTAACTCTCTGCCCACTCCTTGAATTCTTTCGCTCTCCAAAATTGTTTTAAAGCAGTTTACAGCCACAGAGAGTCACAACAAGGAAGCTTGTAGCTGCAGTGGAGGATCTCTTTCACCACACCGAGGATGGTATTGTCATTAAAACGCCACTAAAGCCTGAATCATCTCACAGGTGGATCTTCAAGTGTTCCAAACCTCTCCTTTAACTCTTCTGTCAGGCTGACTCCATCACTGGGCTCGCAGTCACTCACGGATCTCAGTCACCATCCGTGGCTCAAGTAGATTCATTAAGACAGCCCTGCCATTCTCAAAGCCATTGGACTTGCATGCATTTTCCACAAAGCTTCCTTAAAATGCAAGGCATGAGTCCAGCAGGCTGCTGCATCCAGTGGTTTGATAGATATACCATAATCCATGTAAAGTGATATGAGATGGAAAGTTCTCAGAATTTTGTGCTTCTACCTAAATCAAGAAAATGTCAGAAAATAGCTGTTTCGTAAATCACACCCTCCCCATTAAAACGAATGCAGCGACTGACTTGCTGGAGAGAATTTACAGTGGGGAAACATCAGGGAAACTGTGTGTTAAAATCTGTGAAAAAAATCTGTGTGTTAAGTCGAACAGATTTAACATTTAAATACAAAACATCAATTGTCCATTTGAAAGTAGACTACTTCCCATCGGATTCGGAACACGGAGAGACCGAACGACCGTTGACCCAAACAAAGTCATAGACTTTGGACCCAGTCGGTCTTCGGGGTTCTGAGGATTTTGCCAGACCTTCATTTAAGACCAGGTGGAGTTGTGTGGTCTTAAAGATCAAGCTGTTGTGTAGTGGACTCAGGAGTCCAAAATGAACCCTCATCATCTGCGAGGAGGGACGTGACGGGACACCACGACGGCCTGAAGCGACGGAGTCGCTCCCAGGGGCGGAGGAGTGTCCCCACGTACCCGCCAGAAAAGCGGAGGGGCGTTCTGTCCGCTGGGGGTCGGAGGTTGGAGGTCTGCCTGTGGAGGAGTGATTGGGGACCAAGCGACGGCGCATCAGAGAACCGGTGATCCCAATGTGCTCCAAGTCCTCGTGGTGGTGTAGTGACTCGCCTCAATCCGGGTGGCGGAGGACGAATCCCAGCTGCCTCCGCATCAGAGACCGTCAATCCGTGCATCTTATCACGTGTCTTGTTGAACGTTGAAGAGCATTATGAACTGATAATCTGCCATTTTACTTGGGATCTGCCTGAAAGTGAATAAAAGTCATTGTTGTTATCTCCTTGGCGCTGACTAGCACACCTGGAGTTCGTTAGTTCGAATTCAGGGCATGCTGAGAGACTCCAGCCTGGACTCCTTAGCAACCAAATTGGCCCGGTTGCTAGGGAGGTTCTGGATATCTCAGTGAGTATTGACGCTGACTATAACACCTGGAGTTCGCTAGTTCGAATCCAGGGCGTGCTGAGTGACTCCAGCCAGGTCTCCTTAGCAACCAAATTGGCCTTGTTGCTAGGGAGGGTAGAGTCACATGGGGTAACCTCCTCGTGGTCAATATAAAGTGTTTCTTGCTCTCGGTGGGGCACGTGGTGAGATGTGCGTGGATGCCGTGGAGAATAACGTGAAGCTACGTCGCCGCGGTAACGCGCTCAAGACACGTGATAAGATGCGCGGATTGACGGTCTCAGACGTGGAGGCAACTGAGATTCGTCCTCCACCACTCGGATTGAGGCGAGTCACTACGCCACCACGAGGACTCGGAGCACATTGGGAATTGGGCACTACAAACTGCGAATAAAATAAAAAACAAATGTAATTGTTGTTGTAGCACCTCTAGTGTTCATTTCACCAGGAAATCACAGCGATGTGTACAACGAGCCACGTCAAAATTGTCGTATGAATATATACATACTGGATATTCTGTGTTAATAGAAGTAATGAAAAATACAGTGTTGTGGCCATTAAGCAATGCATTTTATCAATGCACACAACATTTGGGAGCAAAATGTAAATTTAGGACCCTGATTGGATATATTGCCTATATTTGCTCACAAACTGCTGCACAGATTTTGGGAAACATGCAGAAAGCAGCTGCATACAGTAACGCCATTATACAGTGCCCACACAGTGTGCAAACGCCTGTATAAGATGGGTAGAGGGGCGTTCATATATTGCCACATGGATTTATTTCCTCGGCCCGAGTTCTATGATTCAACAGACAGAAATGTCGGCGGCGACACACGCACACCTTTATATGAACCTGCTGGTAAAGACATTGGAGGATTAAAAGCGCTCTTAATGCTTTCTATGAACTTCTTCCAGAGGGTACAATAATCATGCCATCACATGTTCACTAAGTGCACTTAAAGTGTCCAAAGCAAAACTCGCCGCTACAGTGTTTTCTGGGTGGTTGCTAGGCTGTTGCTAGGAAGTTCATGTGTGGTTGCTAGGCTGTTGCTAGGGCGTTCATGTGTGGTTGCTAGGCTGTTGCTAGGGCATTCATGTGTGGTTGCTAGGCTGTTGCTTGGGCGTTCATGTGTGGTTGCTAGGCTGTTGCTAGGGCGTTCATGTGTGGTTGCTAGGCTGTTGCTACAGCTGCTCATGTGTGGTTGCTAGGCTGTTGCTAGGGCGTTCATGTGTGGTTGCTAGGCTGTTGCTACGGCATTCATGTGTGGTTGCTAGGCTGTTGCTACGGCATTCATGTGTGGTTGCTAGGCTGTTGCTAGGGGGTTCATGTGTGGTTGCTAGGCTGTTGCTAGGGCGTTCATGTGTGGTTGCTAGGCTGTTGCTAGGACGTTCATGTGTGGTTGCTAGGCTGTTGCTAGGGTGTTCATGTGTGGTTGCTAGGCTGTTGCTAGGGCGTTCATGTGTGGTTGCTAGGCTGTTGCTAGGTAGTCAGTGGTGGGAAAAGTACTCATTTTCCATACTTTCAAAAAATGTACATATTCACCAATATATTGCATAAGGAAAAGTTCAAAGTACCTGGTTGTAAAAGCACTTTAGTATCAAAAGTAAATGTAAATACTGCAGATCCATTCATCTAATCAAAAATGTCATTTTTAAAGGAATATTCCGGGTTCAATATGAGAGTTGAGCGTCCCCAAAGGTTGCAAACGTATAGCTGCAAGACGTGAACAATATGCATGTGATTAAACCACTTACCGACCTTTTATGTGTAAAGTTATATGCCATTTTACAACTCCGTTGCCATGACGACGCAACTCTGCCATCCCTGAAACGACCATAAAAAGGACAATTTAAACAACTTTACGGCTCAAATAATTCTTGAGTTTAACGGGAGAATTCAAGCACTTTTATAAACGCTTCACATTGGATAACCGGAGACCACATGTGTCAAGCGTTTGTCCGCTAACGCTCACGTGACGGCTGTTTACATACGGTAAATATCACGTTTTGACCAACGCTGGCCTACATTGGGCTTCTTTGCCCTGTTTTATCAAATGTGTTAGTAGGATTTTATCAGCCCAGTCGAACGAATCGGGCTAGAAGAGAAACACAGCTGTACACTTTGGTGGTAACCGACTCTTAACTGTTGGGAAACGCTTCATCAATGCTGGAGCAATTAAAGTTCTTCCATATGGAAAGGCCGTTTAGCTAATTAAATAAGCGGAGTGAATGAGTGCTTGAGTGCATCAAGGTTCATTTGACCTCTTCCCTTCTGAACAGCAGAAGTGTTTCTGCCGTGGAGCCAAAAAAAGCCAACGACCATTTGGGTTTCTGACTTGAATGACAACACAAACTCAAGCAAGATCACTCACTGGGTCAGCGACTGCTGGGGAAATAACTGACTCCTCACAGCCCATTTTTCAGGGATATTGGAGACCGATCTCATAAGAGTCATTCGTTCGGGAATCTGACTACAATGGTCACGCCTTATGTTTTGAGCAATTGAATCAAAAGAGCCGACTCATAAGAGTCATTCGTTCGGGAATCAGACTACAATGGTCACGCCTTATGTTTTGCGCAACTGAATCAAAAGAACCGACTCATAAGAGTCATTCGTTCAGGAATCAGACTACAATGGTCACGCCTTATGTTTTGCACAATTGAATCAAAAGAACCGACTCATAAGAGTCATTCGTTCGGGAATCAGACTTCACTGGTCACGCCTTATGTGTTGCACAATTGAATCTAAAGAGCCGACTCATAAGAGTCATTCGTTCGGGAATCAGACTTCACTGGTCACGCCTTATGTTTTGCACAATTGAATCAAAAGAGCTGGCTCATAAGAGTCATTCGTTCGGGAATCAGACTACAGTGGTCAGGCCTTATGTTTTGCGCAATCGAATCAAAAGAGCCGACTCATAAGAGTCATTCGTTCGGGAATCAGACTTCACTGGTCACGCCTTATGTTTTGCACAATTGAATCAAAAGAGCCGACTCATAAGAGTCATTCGTTCGGGAATCAGACTTCACTGGTCACGCCTTATGTTTTGCGCATCTGAATCTAAAGAGCCGACTCATAAGAGTCATTCGTTCGGGAATCAGACTTCACTGGTCACGCCTTATGTGTTGCACAATTGAATCAAAAGAGTCGGCTCATAAGAGTCATTCGTTCGGGAATCAGACTTCACTGGTCACGCCTTATGTTTTGCACAATTGAATCAAAAGAGCCGACTCATAAGAGTCATTCATTCGGGAATCAGACTTCACTGGTCACGCCTTATGTGTTGCACAATTGAAAGTGATTCCTTATGATTGAATCACTTTCGTTTTTGTTTTTAATACAAAGATGCCTGTATATATTACTGAACCTGCAGAGTTGCGTTCACAATACGTTTGTTCATTCCAAACCTTGTTCACAAGGGGTAGCTATACGACAAATTCGGAAGAAAACAAATCAAAACTTTGACTTCAAGCTTTGCAATCGCACCCACACTTTCTGTCGGAAAAGTATCTCTAAAATGTTTTAAATGTTCATGCATTGGTGAAAGGTTCCCGACCCCTGGTTTAGCCTAATGAACTGTTGAAATGGGTCACATGACCGGCACTTAACGACCCTGACAACACGTTCGCGGCAACCCGCTAAAGTTCAAATGCTCCAGACTTGACAGTAGCAAAGTAGACATCAGACACATTGTAACTGTTCTTGGTTGACACTTTCGCTCATGTGCGGGCAGTATCAATGTGACACTTGTTTACCATAGTAACCGACTGACAACTTGTTTACCATAGTAACCGACTGACGACAAATATCACCCTACAGCTAGTAAAAAAGCCCCGTCTGACTTTGGACAAACGCCTCAATGTAGAAAATTGAAATCCATATCATTTGTCAGAAGTGTGAAGAACGGACACATACTGTATGTGTGTAAATGTTGGCTTAGCTCACCACAAACACGGTTGTAACCTAATAAAAACAGCTTTTACGTTTACCAGTGTCTATACAACATCAATATAAGGCTGGACCCTAACAAGCTACATTAACAAATACAAAGAGGGCTATTAATCGCCCACGACTGTGCTCTCTGGAGCTCTGTGGGACGCGGACACCGCCCCTAGTTAACCAAACTTTCCACTGGCCACACTGGCTGAACCGCAGGGACTGCTGCTGTGTGCACTTGTGTCCAATTGGGTTTAACAGTCCCAGAAGACTCCGGTTCGTCCTGAGATGGCCACAGACAAGTGTCCTAATCTCTCGTGTTTGAATGAAAGGTGTGATCAGATCAGAGTGTTTGAAGTGTGGGAAGAATACAAATGGGTTCAACTTCAAAATGAACGTGTAGATGTCGTTTATAGGACGTGGTCTGGTTTTGCGTTGATGGGTTCATCTCGCGGTGCCAACTGGTCTTGACTTTTACTTCCATAGAGAAAAATGGATGAATTAACAATGTTGTTACGATCTTTCCTAAGTACACCAACCCTAAACCTAACCACGATTTTAGCGGGAAAATTACTATTTTTCTCCCCAATTATGTAACGCCCAATTCCCAATGCGCTCTAAGTCCTCGTGGTGGCGTAGTGTCAATCCGGGTGGCGGAGGACGAATCTCAGTTGCCTTCATGTCTGAGACCGTCAAGCCGCGCATTTTATCACGTGACTTGTTGAGTGCATTACCGCGGAGACGTTGTACGTGTGTGGAGGCTTCACGCTATTCTCCGCGGCATCCACTTACAACACACCACACACCCCATCGAGAGCAAGAACCACATTATAGCAACCACAAGGAGGTTACCCCATGTGACTCTACCCTCCCTAGCAACCAGGCCATGTGACTCTACCCTCCCTAGCAACTAGGCCAATTTGGTGACCCCATGTGATTCTACCCTCCCTAGCAACCAGGCCATGTGAATCTACCTTCCCTAGCAACCGGGCCAATTTGGTTACCCCAGGTGACTCTACCCTCCCTAGCAACCAGGCCATGTGACTGTACCCTCCCTAGCAACTAGGCCAATTTGGTGACCCCATGTGATTCTACCCTCCCTAGCAACCAGGCCATGTGACTGTACCCTCCCTAGCAACCGGGCCAATTTGGTTACTCCATGTAACTCTACACTCCCTAGCAACCGGGCCAATTTGGTTACCCCATGTGACTCTACCCTCCCTAGCAACCGGGCCAATTTGGTTACCCCATGTGACTCTACCCTCCCTAGCAACCGGGCCAATTTGGTTACCCCATGTGACTCTACCCTCCCTAGCAACCGGGCCAATTTGGTTACCCCATGTGACTCTACCCTCCTTAGCAACTGGGCCAATTTGGTTACCCCATGTGACTCTACCCTCCCTAGCAACTGGGACACTTTGGTTACCCCATGTTACTCTACCCTTCTTAGCAACCGGGCCAATTTGGTTACTCCATGTAACTCTACCCTCCCTAGCAACCGGGACAATTTGGTTACCCCATGTGACTCTACCCT
>NC_068322.1:1255352-1285352 GCF_025860055.1 Xyrauchen texanus
AGAGTATGCGCTCTGAGAGGAGGAGTTTAGAATGAGCCAGTTTAAACACTGGGGGACGTCCGAACAATTAGGCACACACCTTCGATAACAGGCAGCCCCATGAACCGTCTCACCTCCTTTTTGATCTTAGGTCGCAATCGCTGTGGTTTCATCAGTTTATGGTCGCACCAGCCCATGCCCCAAGTGGAACTCCAGATACCGTACCTCCACCCGTCCAATTGCGCACTTCTGCGGGTTTGCTGTGAGCCCCGCTCGTCACAGCGACCTCAGAGCGGACCCCCAGGTGCTGCGGTCTGATAAGACGCTGAAACATAGCCGGGGCCCCAAACAAACCGAACGGGAGGGTCCCAAATTGGTGTAACCCAAATGGTGTGGAGAAGGCCGTTTTCTCACAGGACAATAAGCAATAGCTTATTTCTGCTACTGGGGCATCTGTTATTTCTTTTGATTTTGGGGGTGAAATATGACCCGTGAGGTTTTATAAGATTCACCTATAACATCTGACTCTGGAATGATTCTTACATTATTTGCCATATGAGTGCTGGCATTAATGAGTTGATCAGGGATGCCATAAAGAGGCAATAGAGACACTGCAGACAGATGATCGGTTATGAACTCGACCCATAATTCCCATAAAGTAGAGTCGAGTTATAGCAGAGGGCGAGGAATGGCTGAGGATTGCCAAAAGAGAATGTAAAAACGACTGAATTGGAGGTCATATAATGTGAGCTTTGTCCATTAAACCCTGGCCTCATAAATACTTCCATGTCCACACATTGTGAAAAACACTCAATGGAGTCTAGACAAAAGGCAATCAGTGCAGTTGGAGCCGCAAGGCTGCCCTGATCCACACTAATGGAATCTCCATAGTGAGCGAAACTGCAGCGCTGCCACCCTTCATGAAGACCGGCTGTGTGCTGCATACCGGAACCCACTGGCTCATCGGATCCGTCCGACTGATTCCTTTGATGGAAGAGCGACCAAAGCTTACAAAAAAATAAACAAAAACAAAGAAGGCATTTGTGAGAATCACAGCAAAGCCAAATAACAAATAAGATCCCAAATGTGAAGAGTGACTCCAGCCAGGTCTCCTTAGCAACCAAATTGGCGCGGTTACTAGGGAGGATAGGGTCACATGGGGTAACCACCTCGTGGTCACTATAATGTGGTTCTCGTTTTTTGCTGAGTGACTCCAGCCAGGTCTCCTTAGCAACCAAATTGGCGCGGTTGCTAGGGAGGTAGGGTCACATGGGGTAACCACCTCGTGGTCACTATAATGTGGTTCTCGTTTTTTGCTGAGTGACTCCAGCCAGGTCTCCTTAGCAACCAAATTGGCGCAGTTGCTAGGGAGGGTAGGGTCACATGGGGTAACCACCTCGTGGTCACTATAATGTGGTTCTCGTTTTTTGCTGAGTGACTCCAGCCAGGTCTCCTTAGCAACCAAATTGGCGCAGTTGCTAGGGAGGTAGGGTCACATGGGGTAACCACCTCGTGGTCACTATAATGTGGTTCTCGTTTTTTGCTGAGTGACTCCTGCCAGGTCTCCTTAGCAACCAAATTGGCGCAGTTGCTAGGGAGGTAGGGTCACATGGGGTAACCACCTCGTGGTCACTATAATGTGGTTCTCGTTTTTTGCTGAGTGACTCCTGCCAGGTGTCCTTAGCAACCAAATTGGCGCGGTTGCTAGGGAGGGTAGGGTCACATGGGTAACCACCTCGTGGTCGCTATAATGTGGTTCTCATTTTTTGCTGAGTGACTCCAGCCAGGTCTCCTTAGCAACCAAATTGGCGCGGTTGCTAGGGAGGGTTAGCATGGGGTAACCTCCTCGTGGTCCCTATAATGTGGTTCTGGTTCTCATAGGGCGCGTGCCGAGTTGTGCGTGGATGCTGCAGAGAATAGCGTGAAGCCTCCACACGCGCTACATATCCACGGTAACACGCGCATCAAGCCACGTTATAAGATGCGCGAATTGACTGTCTCAGATGTGGAGGCAACTGAGATTCGTCCTCCGCCACCCAGAATGAAGCAAGTCACTACACCACCACGAGGACTTTGGAAATGGTGATTTCGATTTTATTTTGATTAATCGTTCAGCCATTTAGTGTTTGTATTGTAACATGTTGTTAAGGGTAAGAGCGCATATTGCCCTTGTGTGAGCAGCAGGGAGCGCAAATATTTCAGAATAAGAGTCCCTTGTGTATTTTTGGCATATTTATAGTTACAGTAAACTGCATATTATTGGTATTTTGGTGCATTTCATTGGATTTGATTCCATTTGGACTCTTGTAGCCTTCATGTCTGGGGCGTCCTGTCACAGTAAGGAAAGATTCAATATATTTTTAATGCATTCAATTGCCTATTGCCGAATAATCTGTGGTTGGTATCGATGGAAAAACCTCTAATATATATTTATATACTGTATCTATGAATAACTGTAAACTGAAAACATGTCTTGAGTATTTTAAGCTTGCATAAAGGTCTTAATAAGTCTTCAATTTAAATAAAAAGACTTAAAGGAAATTCTTTCATCATTTACTCGTTGTCAGGTGTATGTTATGATGTCAGAGCAGGTGTGGGGCACTTGTACAGTTTGTCTCGGGGCGCATGCGGTGAGATACGGCTCATTTCTACAGCATTCATCAGACGCACACACACACACACACACACCACAGAGAGTCTTTGAGTCGTGTAGGCATCTCGCTGTGATGCAGTAAAGTAAACACAATGAAGAGTGTAAACATCTTTGGGCTGTAATTCTGGTCTACCACACAGACCTCACACAAGCACACACCCACAAACAGGTACACACACACACACTCAAGTGTGCACATACACAAACACAAGCACAAATGTTCTGTGTGTGGTTTACATTGCATATGCACCAAAATCCATTAACATACACACATACACACACCCCTGCTGCCAGGTGCTGAGTGGGCAATATGTGTGTGTGTGTGTGTGTGTGTGTGTGTGTGTGTGTGTGTGTGCCACTCTCTGGGCAGGCTGCGATTAAGCTGTCGGTGTTGATGAGTGTAGGGTCAAACAGAAACTGAATTCCTTCAGTGTGAAAACCCACCAGCCTCTCGACATCCCATAATAACCCCCTGCTCTTCACCACAGTTGGCTCGCTTTTGGCCTGATTGTCCATCAGATATCATTAAATTGGCTTCAAGTAGCATTGGCGTCAATCCCGATTTCCTACACTACCCATGATCCTGAAGAGAAAGATCCACCAATCAAAGAATCGCAGCAAACAAAGTGCGCCAAAAGAGCTCTGCTGTGACCACCCATTCCCATGATGCACTGCGAATGAGGCAACTACTTACAACTACTTATATTTATTCACTTTTCATTTGTATATGTCTGAATGTTTATCTTGGAGCCGGCTGGTTGGTTCATGTGTCACCAGCCCTCCACGACCCACTCCGAGGAGGATTCGAACCCGGCAATCCTCCATGGGAGGCGGACGTGTTAACATGAAGGCTATAAGAGCCATGGCCTCTAGCCTCGGTCACTAGTGCATATCTTGAAGGCATGGAGAGTGAGGTTTACACTCTGCACAGCTATCACGTACCTCACGCTCTTCCGGGTCATGGCACCAGTGTTCTACTCGACCCGCCACGAGCGGGATTCAAACCGGGGATAACCGGCATGGGAGTCAGACGTGCTAGCAAGGAGGCCATAAAAGCCATGGCCTCTAGCCTCGGTCTCCAAGTCAGCTGAAAAAGAGTGTGGACACTGTTGCGCTCTACTCTATTACTTTACTAAGGCTGTCCTTTTCTGCATATCGCGGCGCCATTTTGTGGCCCATTCTGTATAATGTGGCGGCTCATTTCAGCTTAGTCCCGGTTCTCCGGATGGACAGTTCGCCCCCAATCGTCCCCAAAGTGCGTCGGCAGCAGTGAGAGAGAGAGAGAGAGAAAAAAAACACTCACTCGCCGGTTCTCCGATATGCCGTAGCTTGGTCCTCGGACACTCCTCCACCCTCTAACGGACGACAGCCGCGCCTCTCCGAGCAGATCGGAGGCAGTCCTCCAGCCCCTGAGACGTTCCCAGGCCAGTGTGGAGATGTAATCTTGTGCTTGTGCTTGTGTTTGTGTAAAGTCCAGGGACTGAGCTCCTCACCCTATCTCTAAGGGAGATGCCCGTCACTTGTACTTGCGACCTAGTTCTTTCGGTCATGACCTAGCCTTCATGACCATAGGTGAGGGTAGGAACGAAAATCGTCCGGTAGATCGAGAGCTTTGCCTTCCGGCTCGTGACAACAGTGCGATAGAGCGAGTGCAATAACGCCCCCGCTGCCCTGATTCTCCGGCCAACCTCCCGCTCCATTGTCCCGTCACTCGTGAACAAGACGCTGAAGTACTTGAACTCCTTCACTTGGGGCAATACCTGGAGTACCCACTCCATCGTATCCCTGCTGAGAACCATAGTGCCTCAGATTTAGAGGTGCTAATCCTCATCCCAGCCGCTTCACACTCGACTGCCAAGCGATCCAGTGAGAGCTGAAGGTCACGGACCGATGATGACATGAAGACAACATCATCTGCAAAAAGCAGCGATGAGATCCCCAGCCCACCGAACCGAACCGCACCCTTCCCCACCCCCGACTACGCCTTGATATCCTGTCCATGAATATCACAAACTATATATATATATCCCGATTGACTGGAAAGATCATAGAAAAGTCATGGAACTTTATTGGTGTGAACACAAATCATAGTGGCATGTGAATATGTTCACTTGCTCAAAAAGCCGCCTCAACATAATTTTACACTTTGATAGATTCAATATGGGTTTATTTATCTCAGAAACACATACAAATGATGGTTAAGACTGTCTCATCAAACGGAGAAAATTACATCCATATGAATTCTGTATTCAGAAACATAAATGAGGGATCTAGAGAGATTTAGTGCACTGGAAATGATGTCTAGATGAGCTCTCTGGCGGGTGGGATTGAGTAAACAACTCTGGCTGGGCTTGCTGAGACTGAACAGTGTTGTGTTCGCTAAACACTCGTTAAGCTAATTACAGCAGTGCCAGGTCTGCCAGCTGGACAAACGGTATCGTCCTGTGCTGTGGGTTAGCAAAGGCTTCGCACAGTGCACGAGAACATGAGCAGAATCAGGCTCAAAACCTAAAGACATTGTATAGAAGTGTTCAAACAGTTCAAGGGTTGGACCCAGGAACACTTGAGTTTAATGGTTGGAAAGGTGCGTAATCTCTCACGGAGGGTTTGTTGGCATTGTGTCATTTGTCTGTTATCTGTCACTGGCAAAGACTTTTTAATTTCCTCTCAAAGTCTCCGTTTACACACCAGCAGGGAAAATAAATCAAAGGGTGCACACGCAAAAAAACAAATTTTAAAACACTAACATTCATTTCTAAAAGTTTTAATTTATAGTAATAATTTATCCTCCAAAATATGCCGCTGGTCCAAAATCATCAGAGGAATCAAATTATTTCAAGTTCTCTCTCCAGTGTGGTCTCGCTCTGCCAGGCATAATAGAAAACGTTCTGCAGATTTGTTTTATTATTATTATTTGATCACAACAAAGTCTCTAACTGGGTGTGGTTTATGTCGAAAATTATCTACCACCTGCTCTTTTTTTTATTTTGGAAATAATTTTTCTTATTATGCGTCTTCTGAAGCCACCATACGATTTTTCTACTGGTCATTTGTGTTTGGAACAACATTAGGGTGAATAAATTATGACAATTTTCCTCTTTGGGTGAACTGTACCTTTAACGACTGACTGGTATTTATGGGAACAATTCTGAGATAACATACACAATAAAAAAAAAATCATAATAATTCAGTGTCAGTGACTACCGTAATCCTACCGCGGCTGATAGCATGACTGAATACAGCAATGGCCAATCGCGTGATTGTCTACAGCAGTGGAAAATCGTGTGCTTGAATATCGCAATCCTACATCGGCTGACTGCGTGTTTGACGATCGTGGCCATTTGCATGAATGATTACAGAACAATAGCCTCCAGTAGCGTGCTTGTATACCATATTTCTGCCACGTGAATGATTACAGTAGTGTGCTTGAATACCGTACCACGTGAATGATTACAGTAGTGTGCTTGAATACCGTACCACGTGAATGATTACAGTACAGTAGTGTGCTTGAATACCGTAATTCTACCGCGTGAATGATTACAGTTCAGTAGCGGGCTTGAATACCGTAATTCTACCGCGTAAATTATTACAGTAAAGTAGCGTGCTTGAATACTGTAATCATTCACGTGGTAGAATTACGGTAAAGTAGCGTGCTTGAATACCGTAATTCTACCGCGTAAATTATTACAGTAAAGTAGCGTGCTTGAATACTGTAATCATTCACGTGGTAGAATTACGGTAAAGTAGCGTGCTTGAATACCGTAATTCTACCGCGTGAATGATTACAGTTCAGTAGCGTGCTTGAATACCGTAATTTTACCGCGTGAATGATTACAGTTCAGTAGCGTGCTTGAATACCGGAATTCTACCGCATGAATGATTACAGTTCAGTAGCGTGCTTGAATACCGTAATTCTACCGCGTAAATGATTACAGTACAGTAGCATGCTTGAATACCGTAATTCTACCACGTGAAAGATTAAAATACAGTAGCGTGCTTGAATACCTTAATTCTGTCACGTGAATGATTACAGTAAAGTAGCATGCTTGAATACCGTAATTCTACCGTGTGAATGATTACAGTACAGTAGCGTGCTTGAATACCTTAATTCTACTGCGTGAATGATTACAGTTCAGTAGCGTGCTTGAATACCGTAATTCTACTGTGTGAATGATTACAGTACAGTAGCGTGCTTGAATACCGTAATTCTACCGCGTGAATGATTACAGTTCAGTAGCGTGCTTGAATACCGTAATTCTACTGCGTGAAATATTAAAATACAGTAGCGTGCTTGAATACTGTAATTCTACCACGTGAATGATTAAAATACAGTAGTGTGCTTGAATACCGTAATTCTACCAGGTGAATGATTAAAGTACAGTAGCGTGTTTGAATACCGTAATTCTACCGCGGCTGATTGCGTGCTTGACAAACGTGGCCGATCATATAATTGAATACAGTAGCAACCAATCACATGCTTGACTTCCATAATCCCACCACGGCCGATTGCGTGTTAGATTACAGTTGCGAACAATAGCGTGCTTGACTACCGCGGCCAATCGTTTGTTTGACTATCGCGGCCATTCGCATGATTGATTACAATAGCGTGCTTGACTACCACGGCCGATCGCGTGTTTGTCATCTCCTACCGGGAGATTGCATGACTGAAAATCGCATGCAGAGCCAGTTTGATCTCAGTCTTTTGTTTCAAGTGTGCAAGTGCTCCACACCAAGATATCCTAGTTATCCATTATTTCTGCAGCTAAATCAGCAAAATTGCACAATTCATTCTCTACATTTCAGTCATAGTAGCTTTAAATGGGTGCTTTAAAACTTATTGTTAAAAAAAAAATACAACTCCTGAGGAAACATTCCCGTGGACCTGTGATTGTGTCACCTTTTTCACCCCTCGTGCTTTCCCCACTAGAAAATGATTTATTTGAGTAAATACACCTTTTATAAGACACCGTGTTATGGTATAAAGACCAGTTTGAGGAGTGCTGATGCATGCTATCTAAAATAATTACACTGTGTGAATGCTGGGAAACGCTTGCTCTGACTCCCCATACGACTGTCAGCACATCATCAAATTCAAGTTGATTTTGGACACAGCTCACAAAGAGCGGACCTCTATCGCGGTTTGTGGCGCATTCGCTGATTTACGTTGATATCTGGAGTCGAGTGAAACCAAAATAATGGTTGGCGTTTAAATAATGTTGACTTAGACAGTAGCCCAAGCGTGAGATAAATATACTAGCACGATGAGTTCATTATGTCAGTTTTTATGTCGAGAAACGTATACTTCACTAGGTGAGAGAAAAGAAGCATCCTTGTGTATAAGGCAGAAACGGTATTAAAGGATAAAGATAATGTCTGAGAAATGTAAATAAAGCAATCAAATCACTTTCACTGGTTTACAGTAGAGGACTGTGGGAAAACAGTCATTTTCAGATGAAGGCATGGGAACGAAAGGCAGTCCTGGCACACTTGCAGATTCTGAGTCTTGAAAGCTGGACACGATGACTTGCAAAGGCCCTGGGGCCAATTATCTCCAAGGGCCCCCCTCCACCCAAAAGTGTTTGAGGAGGGGGGGTTCGTTCAAGCGGGGGATTACCAAACTAGATTGCGCCGCCTTAAAGCCCAGGGCGCCCCCTGGAGGTCAAGGGCCCCCTGGGCACTGGCCCCATTGGCCCGGTCGGTAATCCGTCCCTGGATGAGGTTTGGACAATTATTTTACTTAATGTAATGTCATAAATCCTTAAACAACCATAAAACACATTTCTGCCTTTAAACATTGAAAATGACTTCCATTGTAAGTGCCTCACTGTAACCTTGCTTTGTGCTTTCCTTCTGACGAGGGGTCGAGTCAAAATTATTTTTGGTGGTAATCAACATTAAGCCAAAATGCTGTCGATTGACCTAAAGTTGTATTGAACCCGCAGTATTATTTTAAATTTCCTTCAGAAAATAAGAAAATCTAGTTGTTCTAATTCTACCAGGTGAATGATTACAGTACAATAGTGTGCTTGAATACCGTAATTCTACCGCATTAATGATTACAATACAGTAGCGACCATTAGCGTGCTTGAATACCGTGATTCTACCACGTGAAATAACAAAAATACAGTAGCGTGCTTGAATACCGTAATTCTGCCATGTGAATGATTACATTAGTGTGCTTGAATACCGTAATTCTACCAGATGAATGATTACAGTACATTAGCGTGCTTGAATACCGTAATTCTGCCGCGTGAAATATTAAAATACAGTAGCGTGCTTGAATACCGTAATTCTGCCATGTGAATGATTACATTAGTGTGCTTGAATACCGTAATTCTACCAGATGAATGATTACAGTACATTAGCGTGCTTGAGTACCGTAATTGTACCATGTGAAATATTAACATACAGTAGCGTGCTTGAATACCGTAATTCTACCATGTGAAATATTAAAATACAGTAGCGTGCTTGAATACCGTAATTCTGCCACGTGAATGATTACAGTAGTGTGCTTGAATACCGTAATTCTGCCATGTGAATGATTACAGTAGTGTGCTTGAATACTGTAATTCTACCAGATGAATGATTAAAGTACAGTAGCGTGCTTGAATACCGTAATTCTACCATATGAAATATTAAAATACAGTAGCGTGCTTGAATACCGTAATTCTGCCACGTGAATGATTACAGTAGTGTGCTTGAATACCGTAATTCTACCAGATGAATGATTATAGTACAGTAGCGTGCTTGAATACCGTAATTCTACCATGTGAAATATTAAAATACAGTAGCGTGCTTGAATACCATAATTCTGCCACGTGAATGATTACAGTAGTGTGCTTGAATACCGTAATTCTGCCATGTGAATGATTACAGTAGTGTGCTTGAATACTGTAATTCTACCAGATGAATGATTAAAGTACAGTAGCGTGCTTGAATACCGTAATTCTACCATATGAAATATTAAAATACAGTAGCGTGCTTGAATACCGTAATTCTGCCACGTGAATGATTACAGTAGTGTGCTTGAATACCGTAATTCTACCAGATGAATGATTATAGTACAGTAGCGTGCTTGAATACCGTAATTCTACCAGATGAATGATTGAGCCAAAGTTGTATTGAACCTGCAGTATTATTTAAAATTTCCTTCAGAAAATAAGAAACTCAAGTTGTTATTATTATTACTTCTTAAAATATAAACCACTGCCATAAAAGCCAATAAAAGTCCAAAATCTAGGGGTAATATAAGGAAAGGTGTAGAAACTTTAATATCTGGCTACAAACGCAATAGTGATCACAATTGATGTAATGAAACTCTGATATCCTGAAACGTATGAAGTTGCGGGGCCATTTAGTGCTTTAAAAACAAATAAAAGAACTGTAAAAATCAATCCTTTATAAGACAGGAAGCCAATGCAGTGCGGCCAGAGCTAGTGTAATGTGTTGCTCTGACTGGCTTTTGTTAATAACTTGGCTGCAATTTTGCTCAAGCTGCACTATGAATGTTTCTTTAGGCAGTTGCATAAAAAGTGCATTACAGAAGTCAAAGTGAGAAAAGACAAAGGCATGTTTCTACTTTTTAGCCTGTTGCAGAAGGGTCTATTTCAAGTGATGTTTCTTAACTGGAGGAACGTCAAAAATAGCGTTGCAGGGACTGGAACCAATACCCCGCTGAGATGTCATTGGCACGGGTCATTTGCTAACGATCTTGACAACTCACTTGCTCATTTGCTCTCTGCCTTGCCTTTGGACCTGAAACTGGTGGGAGAAAAGTGAAAGTTAAGCCATAAATTAGCTAGATATACAGTAGCTCGACAGCTAGTGTTCCCCTCCAGAGTTTAACGTGGACAAAAGCAGCGTTCACACGGTAGCTTAAAACGAAACATTGGAATAAACAGCTTGATTCAAGAATCTTTAACAATATTTACATCGAGCCATTTGCAGTCCTCCTATTTGAGGAGTGGTTAAAACATTAATAGTACATGTTTTCTTGTTAAAGCCGTTATTCTAAAAGGATGCCAACTAATGTTCAAATTATATATAGACCTGCTTTGGTTCAAGTGCAAGCATATCCTAAAAATAAACAAAAATGGCCGCCAGCAATCAACCAAATTTCAGCAGCGGATAACTTAAATTGTGGATGGCTTACCATTATGAAATTTGGAACATAGATGCGAAGTGTCTAGATGAGGCTGCGTACCAAATTTCGTGAGAATCGGACATAAGTTGGAGGTATAATCAGCTTATTTACATTTTCGCCAATAACGCCAAAAACCGAAAGGGGCTAGAATAAAAACGCATGCTGTACTTTATCCTATTTCTGTTTGTGTGACTCACACTAAATTTGGTATGCATCGTCTAGAGATGCTCCTGACTAAAAGGTATCAAAATAAAGTTTAGTAATTTAATCGTTTAGAAGATATGAGACTTTATTTGAACGTGGCCCATAATGACTAATTGGCTTGTATCATGTGAGCAACAGTATCCAAACTTAAAACTTCGCACACGTGAATACCGAGACATTCTGAGGGCGCATGCCAAATTTAAACACATTTCCAAAGCTAGGGGGCGCTATATCAACAGGATCTATTGCTTCAAATATGGCCGTTTTGGTCACATGTGCTTGAACCCCAATTATTGCCTGTTGCGGCATTATTTGCACATGTTTTGTTAGCATTTTGTTTGTTACCTTATTCTGAAGGGACACCAGCTAAATAGGATTTTACATTAGGCTTCTGAGGCGTGCCCTGGGCTAGTAGCAGAGGTATTTGGACTAATTGATTGTTGATTCCTTGTGGCATACAAACTGTATGGCAGCCTTCATTATGGGTAAGAGTAACGAGGACTTTCAACATTTAATTTGCACAGAATTGGTAGTTAAAGAATCCTGTGCTAATGCACAAAAATAATAAACTTGTGAAATTAGATTTTGAATGTACTTGTTTGCTTTGCAGACGAATCAGCGCAATAAAAACCCAAAGTGACGAGGGAGAGGTTGACTGAAGTCGTGTTTTACTGCATTTTTTTCTGCGTGTTTTACGATGTGGTTTTCTCAGGGCTATGTTTCCTCCACACACAGCCGCTCAAACGGAGGCAAAAATAATGAGTACAACTTCATGTCGAGTGGGTAACATGCAGAAAAAACCAGCACAATTAGGTGAATTAAGCTGGGCTGCTTTCTGTTCTAGCTGAGCCTGATTTCCTCCATTAAACCGAGCAGGGGAAGCACTTTATAGAGCAGAACCGTCCCAATGAATTTCCCTGGCGTCAAAATAGCTGCCCTGTCGGCCAGTGCGCAACTGTATTTTATACAGTTTTGATTAAGATGAAATAACTGCCCCACCCGAGTGGTATTGAGTTATTCCTGCAGAGTACAGACGGCTATACACCCCGCTGGCAAGGCAAACCAAAAATGGCCATACTGCTTCATGTTGGAATTTGCCAGAGATTTTATTGTATACATCAATAATTATTGACTGAAAAACGAGGGAAGGTACACCGAAGATGGGACCCGAGCCATATCAAGAGACCAAACTTAAGGGTGGACTCCAAGCCCCCTGGGCAACCACATGGCAACACCTGGGCAACCACCCACAGGTCCATTTAAAATGAACTAGTGAATTTAGAGTGTTTGAAAAACAACGAAATTGTATCAAATACTGTTGTAAAGGGATTAAAGGGCAAGGAGGAGGCGAGAACCTGCTTAACGATATAAATTATATTTAATATAAACTCCATTAAGACCAAAAAAGTCTTCGGTCGCCCTTTATCCATCTCGAGGGCTTATTAGCCTGATTAGGAGCCGGGTGTTTGAAATCCTGACCCGGCCACGCCCTCCACCCTGTCACATTCCTCCCTTGTTCTCTCAGGCCGGGGAGCCCCCGACATTCCCTGGGTAGGGGCGTGTCTTCCGGATCGGAGGCAGTCCTCCGGCCCCTGGCAGATGGAACACCCTGCCGCGTTCCTGTGGATGGAAGCGGTCTCCCCCGCCCCTGGCAGCGGTCCTCCCGCTCTAGGTGGTCGGCCAGGAGACCCTCCTCGCCTCCGGTCGGCGGTCTCATACCCCGCCGTGTTTCAGCGGCTGGTAGGGGTCTCCTCCGCCCCTGGCAGCGGCCCTGACCGCTCCAGGCGGTCGGTTAGGAGCCCTTCCTCCCCTCGCGGTCGGCTGCCGTACCTCCACTCTCAGGCGGCCGTGCTCCACCGTCCCCCGGCGAATGACCGCAGCTGCTCTGTTGGTAGTGGCAAGGACTCTACTATGGTGCATCCCTCCTCCTTCACGGGTTTCGGCACCAGTGTAAAGGGATTAAGGGAAAGGAGGAAGTGAGAACCGGCTTGACAATATAAATAATAGTTTAATATAAACTTAACCAAAAAGACAAACACACAAAGGTGTCGGACAGCTGCTCGTAAATCTCTCTCTGTCGCACCACCGTCTTTGGTCGCCCTTTATCCCTCTCTGAGGCTTGATTAGCCCGATTACGGGCCGGGTGTGTGGAATCACGACCCCGCCCTCCGTCCTGTAGACACTGCGACACTTTCCCTTATACATTTGTGTGCATTTAAGCCTAACACCTGTATGTTCATAAGAACAAATTATGTGTCAACTACCAACTACCAAGTGTGTTTCGGGAACTCTGAATTTCCCTGGAAATGCACGGTTTAGGCCTCAGTTAATCATTCCTGGTATTGTAGATGAGGATGAGTGGGTAGAGGTCAAAGGTGAGGGAGTAGCAGATATATTTCCTCAATGTGTCTCAGATTTGAGGAGGTGAAAAAATATTAAACCGACAAGTTCAAGGAACAAAGTCTCGGACAACATGACATCACTGTTACCAACACACATTCAGTACACACAGAAGCAGTAACACAATACTGGTGACCTCACTGGCTTTCAATGCTTAGTAAGACCTCTGCTTCTAGTACAGAAGACTACATGCGGCGTATACCAACATTCACACGCTTAAAGCAGATTTCAAAATATATTTCTAAAGAAAATGTGAGTGGTGCTCGCCTGTGCAAAATTCACCACCAAGGTGCTATGCTACACGGTTTCTAAGGTATTCTGAGTGGTTTTTAACATGTAGCTATCCGGTTGCCAGGGTGTTCTGGATGGTTGCCAAGTGTCAGTATGTGGTAATGTGTTCTGGGTAGTTGCCAAGCGTTGATATGTGGTTGCTAAGGTGTTCTGGGTGGTTGCCAAGCATTGGTATGTGGTTGCTAATGTGTTCTGGGTAGTTGCCAAGCGTTGATATGTGGTTGCTAAAGTGTTCTGGGTGGATTCCAAGTGTTGGTATGTGGTTGCTAATGTGTTCTGGGTAGTTGCCAAGTGTTGATATGTGGTTGCTAAGGTGTTCTGGGTGGTTGCCAAGCGTTGGTATGTGGTTGCTAATGTGTTCTGGGTAGTTGCCAAGCGTTGATATGTGGTTGCTAAGGTGTTCCTGGTAGTTGCCAAGTGTTGATATGTGGTTGCTAATGTGTTCTGGGTAGTAGCCAAGCGTTGATATGTGGTTGCTAAGGTGTTCTGGGTAGTTGCCAAGCGTCGATATGTGGTTGCTAAGGTGTTCTGGGTGGTTGCTAATGTGTTCTGGGTAGTTGCCAAGCGTTGATATGTGGTTGCTAAGGTGTTCTGGGTGGTTGCCAAGTGTTGGTATGTGATTGCTAAAGTGTTCTTGGTGGATGCCAAGCGTTGGTATGTGGTTGCTAATGTGTTCTGGGTAGTTGCCAAGCGTTGATATGTGGTTGCTAAGGTGTTTTGGGTGGTTGCCAAGCATTGGTATGTGGTTGCTAATGTGTTCTGGGTAGTGTGACTCTACCCTCCCTAGTAACCGGGCCAATTTGGTTACCCCATGTGACTCTACCCTCCCTAGCAACAGGGCCAATTTGGTTACCCCATGTGATTCTACCCTCCCTAGCAACCGGGCCAATTTGGTTGCTTAGGAGACCTGACTGGAGTCACTCAGCACACCCTGGATTTAATTTAATTTAGTCCTTAACAGTGCAGGTCATTTTGTTCCTCATATTTTTATTTTGGTGACTTAATGCAAGGAATATTGTACATATGTATCACCACATGGAGTTTAACTTTAGGCATCCTCGATAGACCTCCAATGATCAAATGTTCATTTTAGTCCCTGGATGTGAATCTAAGACTCGTGGATGGAAGCTTGGAAGCTTTTCGTTTAGAAAAATCTTTGCAGTTTGGATAATATATATATATTTACTGTATTTGAAAGTGTCCACGGTAACATGAGCATGTTAATTATCACAATATACCGTATTACACATTCATGTCTGTAGCACACATGCCACTAAGAAGGAAAATGTAAAAAATCCCGAACCTGCTTCAGCAAACACCACTAATAATTAATATGA
Source organism: Xyrauchen texanus (assembly GCF_025860055.1). Lineage (NCBI taxonomy): Eukaryota > Metazoa > Chordata > Actinopteri > Cypriniformes > Catostomidae > Xyrauchen > Xyrauchen texanus. Next base: position 1,270,360 of record NC_068322.1, read on the forward strand.
AGTGGCTGCTCTGTGATTCCCCTAGTTGTGTTAACGGTGCATGTGGGAGACGGGCAGTCTGTTGACAACGGGCGTCTCCGTGGAAAAACAGATCGTCTTGCTGACGCTTCGTCAGACCATCAGCCACCCCCCCACCCTCCATCTGCAATTGAACGCAGCTGTGCGTGTTTGAGCTGATATCTGTGGGGTCTCAAACCCTCAAGCGCACAGGGGAGACTGTTTATCACTCCCAAAGTGTGTTTGTGTGCTAAAGAGGCCCGTACAAGTCTTAGTAATGCTTCACAACAGGGAGAGAGACTGCAGAAAACTCTACATCCAACACTCTGGCCCGACTGTGTCATTGTGTAGTTGAGTGGGTGGATTTTATTTGGCACCAAACACTTTAAATTCCTCAGTCAGGACAACAAATTATAGCAAACGACACCAAAACCACGACATAGAGCGCATTAACAGTAACAGTGGGTTTACTCAGACTGTGGTCTTTCGACCGTCCAAGAGGGTTTCATGCGAATGTCAAGTGTAGTTATTGTGGTCTGGAATATCATTAATTTCTAAAACGAATGAAAGAAACATTGTATCCAAGACGAACTTTGTGTGCCGATAACGATACTCGATTATTTAGAACAACTTCTGCCGATACTGATAGTTTGCTGGTTCTGCTTTTTTATGCCACCTTGTTTAAAATCAATGTAAAAATAAATAAATAAATAAATAAAAAATCTCCCCAATTTGGAACGGCCAATTTCCAAGGCGCTCTAAGTCCTCGCAATGGCGTAGTGACTCCGGGTGGATCGTGGGTGACCGTCAATCCATGCATTTTATCGCGTGGCTTGTTGAGCGCGTTACCGTGGAAACATAACTATCTGACTATTGACGCTGACTACCACACCTGGAGTCGTGAGTTTGAATCCAGGGTGTGTCTCCACGGTAACACGCTCAACAAGTCACGTGATAAGATGCACGGATTGACGGTCTCAGACGCGGATTGATGCTGACTATCACACTTGGAGTCACGAGTTCGCAATCCAGTGTCTCCAGCCAGGTCTCCTTAGCAACCAAATTGGCCCGGTTGCTAGGGATGGTCTGGGTATCTCCGCGAGTATTGACGCTGACTATCACACCTGGAGTCGCGAGTTTGAATCCAGGGCGTGCTGAGTGACTCCAGTCAGGTCTCCTTAGCAACCAAATTGGCCCGGTTGCTAGGGAGGGTAGAGTCACATGGGGTATCCTCCTCGTGGTCACTATAATGTGGTTTTTCGCTCTCGGTGGGTCGTGTGGTGAGTTGTGCGTGGATGCCGCGGAGAATAGCGTGAAGCCTCCACACGCGCTACGTCTCCACGGTAACACGCTCAACAAGTCACATGATAAGATGCGCGGATTGACGGTCTCAGACGCGGTGGCAACTGAGATTCGTCCTCGACCACCTTGGAGCGTATTGGGAATTGGGCGTTCCAAATTGGGAAGAAATCCCACAAAATAAACAATTTAAATGATGAAATTATTGCCAGTGATTTAAACGCATCAAATCTCCACGTGATTGCTTTTATTCCACCTCTAGAGGCCGCTGTTATATTTCTCAAGCAAACGAAAAATAGCAAATGCTTGCTCAAAATTGAAAGTGTCGCTGTATTGCGTTGCACCTGTTAGGACACGGTGTTACAACCGCAGTTAACATGGAGCACCGATATTGAGTCTGATATGTTTTTCTCCTCTGGAGTAATTAAACGAAATCTGCTGCTTTCAAACCATCACCACAGACTACATGTAAACACACTACACCCAAAAAACCCCCCCACACACAAACCACATGCACACATAAATAAACACCTACACTCACACACACACACACACACACACACACACACACTGGAGGGTTTGAACGTGGTCGCCTTCACTGAGGCTCGTCTGTCTGACAGTCCAGACTCAAGCAGTGAGCCACAAATGAACTAAATTAAATAAAAATTAATTGTTTCACCACCGAATTCATGAATAGGACAGTCCCGAATGCTGATCAAATTGCTGCTTATTTAAAATATTTGTATTTAATTTTTCGCTTGTTTGTAAATTTGTCATTCTTCTCATCCGTGATGGGAGGGCAGACCAGCTGATGGTGCTTTGGGCTATCACCATACCGGAGTAAAATTGTCGTAAAGGTGTGAATGCACTGACGCCGATCGTTCACGTCACTCTCTATGTGAAAGTGCCATTTGTCGGCGATTCGACGCTCATTTTTGGGTGAATTCTTACAAAGCTTGTCAAAACAAAGTCATATTTCAGCCCAAAATATAATAGAATAAAAACGAGAATATATTGCAAATTTAAAATAAGAATTTTTATATATTTTTTTGCATTATTTTCATGACAATCAAGTATATTTCCCCGCAACATTATTATTAATGTAATGCTAGGAAACATTCTCATTAATATCTTCTTAAAGAAAATAATTATGCGTTTATAGTATTTGTTATTTTTATTTAAGCATATTTATGGGACTATATTGATGTTTTGCATTATTTTCATGACAATTAAGACAAATCAAAATTCTCGTTACTGTCAAGTTGTCACGTCTACGCTTGTTTTTATTCATGTTTTGCTTGCATGTCTTTTATTTTTAAGTTTAGTTCATTGCTTCCGCGAGTGTTAACGCTGACTATCACACCTGGAGTTGGGAGTTTGAATTCAGGGCGTGCTGAGTGACTCCAGCCAGGTCTCCTTAGCAACCAAATTGGCCCGGTTGCTAGGGAGGGTAGAGTCACATGGGGTGACCTCCTCGTGGTCACTATAATGTGGTTCTCGTTCTCTGTGGGGCGTGTGGTGAGTTGTGTGTGGATGCTGCGGGAATAGCGTGAAGCCTCCACACACACTACGTCTCCGTGGTAACACGCTCAACAAGTCACGTGATAAGATGCACGGCTTGACGTCTCAGACGCGGATTGAGGCTGACTATCACACTTGGAGTCACGAGTTCGAATCCAGTGTCTCCAGCCAGGTCTCCTTAGCAACCAAATTGGCCCGGTTGCTAGGGAGGGAGGGTCTGGGTATCTCCGCGAGTATTGACGCTGACTATCACACCTGGAGTTGGGAGTTTGAATTCAGGGCGTGCTGAGTGACTCCAGTCAGGTCTCCTTAGCAACCAAATTTTTTTTACGTGCACTTTGAAACCCATTTTCAAAAGTTTGCGTTTTCAGGCCCCAAAACGCCGTTGTCGTGTAAACGAATAGCCAAAACGCATAAAACGTTTGTCGTGTAAACGGCCCCTGAGATTCGACCCGGATTGAGGGCGAGTCACTACGCTACCACGAGGACTTGGAGCACATTGGGGAGAAAAAAGTGGAAAAAAAAACCACTTAAATACTTAAAATAGAATGTCGTGTTTCTTATTTTTTATTTCGCTGTGAAATATGACCTAGACATGTCTTCGTGAGATTCACCCAGATATGACTGTAGTCAGATGTCAGACGTCTGGAAAAGCTGACAAATGACACATTCCCCTTAGAGCCAGTGTGACTGAAATAAGAGAATACGCAAAGAGAACCCTCAATGATTCATACAACGTTCAAAACAGCTCCCACTCTTTCTGTGTAACCGCCCCTGATTTAGCCTGGTCGCTCCCCCGCATTGGTCCGTCAGAGGTCTGACCCCGGTCCAAACGCATGCCCGTGACATCAGCAGCGTGGCCACGCGGAATCCCAAGTTTACAGCCGGGCAAAAATAAGGGCCAGACTGGGAGAGTAATGCCCTGTGTTTGTTGGCAGAGCACAGGGCATTTGTGGTGATGGCTGAGGTTTAGTGTAATCAAGGGCTGGAGTGTAAGAGATACACACACACAGGCCGAGGCGGATAGAAAGAGACAGGTTATTATTTGAGTAACGGTTTGGCTCGATACTGACGCCTCTGAGCAGAAATAGAGGTGCAGATTTATTAAGCATACCATCACCTCTGCTGATAGACTGCATTAGTACTGTGTGCCAGTCTAAAGTAGAGGTCAAATGATATGTCGGTTTTGCGTACCGATAGATTTTCCCTGTTGTGGTGCTGGAGCAGCTGGGAAGGGTCCGCTGTCGTTGAACAGTATGAGAGCGCCCTCTAGAGGCCTTGTGGTGTTTGTTTTGACACGTGAGACTACACTCTGCATGGAGCGCAACACTTCAGATGCGGATCAACAATGAAAAGGTATGTAAGGCTGAGAGTATGCTAACATTAAAGCTAACCTCAAGCGGTTAGAACAACGTGACAAAAATACTACCTATAAAGTCCTACCCAAATATTTAAATGTCACGATTGTTCCCATCTATTTATATGTAACTATAGAACTTTCCTTGGTGTCTAAAAATGTCCCAATCCTGCACGAGACGCTAAAAGAAAAAAACTGACGTCCGTTCAGCGTGTTTTAACAGTATAAGGAAAAACAGTGCAGACGTACACAAAGGCATGATTGAACAGCCCCTAACTCGCCCCATATATGTGAAAAACTGACCCCAACCTGGTCGGAAAGTTCTGGCTGGGTTGAAGAAATCTAGAATAACCGAATAGTGATTTTGGTATTCGAATAGTGGCGTGTTGAGCGGTTAACTGAATGTCAACTATCCGCGTGCACATCCCTCGTTCCTACATTTACACGATTATAAACTTATTCAGCCAATATGGTAAATTATACTCTCATCTCACGGGGCGGCTGTGGCTCAGGTGGTAGAGCGGGCCAGCTGCCAATCGCAGGGTTGGCGGTTCGATTCCCTGACCCACATGACTCCACATGCCGAAGTGTCCTTGGGCAAGACACTGAACCCCAAGTTGCTCCCAAGAGCTGAGCCTTGCTGTGGTGTGTGTGTGTGTGTGTGTGTGTGTGTGTGTGTGTGTGTGTGTGTGTGTGTGTGTGTGTGTGTGTGTGTGTGTGTGTGTGTGTGTGAGAATGGGACACAGTGTAAAGCGCTTTGGTAACCTCTAAGGTTAAAAAGTGCTATATAAGTCCATTTACCATATGATAATCATAGAAATGTAAAACAAATGCTAGCATTTATCAAAGTCTCTTTCAAGGCAAGTCAGTCCACTCAGCCGCCATCTTTTGAACAATCCCGGGCAGCTTTTTTTAAATGTAGGGTCATCGTCCTGTTGGAAGGTGAACCTGCGGCCCAGTCTGAGGTCATGAGTGCTCTGGAACAGGTGTTCATTAAGGATATCTCTGTATTTCGTTGCATTCAACTTTTCTTCAACCCTGACCAGTCCCCAGTCCATGCCGCTGAAAAACACCCCCCAGCAGGATGCTTCACCGTTGGGATGGTATTGTGCAGGTGATGAGGGGTGCCTGGTGTCCTCCAGACATGATGCTTGGAATTGAGGCTGAACAGTTCAATATTTGTTTCATCAGACCAGAGAATCCCGTTTCTCACAGTCTGAGAGTCCTTTAGGTGCTTAATGTGTCTCGCACTGATGGGAGGCGTCCGTCTGGCCACTCTGCCATAAAGCCCAGATCGGTGGAGTGTTGCAGTGATGGTCGTCCTTCTGGAAGTTTCTCCCATCTCCACACACGATCTCTGGAGCTCAACCAGAGGGACCATCGGGTTCTTGATGGCTCTTCTGACTCGACTGCTCAGTTTGGCCGGGGTCCAGCTCTAGGAAGTCCTTGTTGTTCCAAACTTCCATTTAAGGATTATGGAGGCCTCTGTGCACCACTCTGGGAACCTTCAATGCAGCCAGAATGTATTTATATTCATCCCCAGATCTCAATCCCGTCTCTGAGCTCTCCAGGCAGTTCCTTTGACCTCATGGCTTGGTTTTTGCTCTGATATGCATTTACAGCTATAATACCTTATATAGACAGGTGTGTGCCTTTACAGATCATATCCAAGCAATTGAATTTGCCACCGGTGGACTCCAATCAACGTTTGGAGACATCTCAAAGATGATCCAGAGAAATGGGACACACCCGTGCTAAACCTCAAGTGTCATCGCAAAGGGTCTGAATACTTATGTCAATGTGATATTTCAGTTTGAGCTTTTTGCGCGTGGTGAGTTGGGTGTGGATGCCGCGGTGGTTGGCGTGAAGCCTATGCCGCTATGTCTCCATGGCAACGCCACATGATAAGATGCACGGATTGACGGTCTCAGACAAGGAGGCAACTGAGATTCGTAAAGCATTGACAGACGATGCAAAAAGTGGCTTAAGAACACTATCTTGCTCGTCGATGTGTCTTTTGTTTCTTTGGCATTTGGTTCAGCGTCAGGATTCTCGCATGACCCATCAAATCCTGCCGGAAGGCGAAGACGGCAGGGAGAGGAGCTTACACCTAGACGAGGACGAGACCTAAACTGGTGATGCTGGGGTGGAGGTGGGTGAAAGCAGCGTATCGTACGAGATATGAGGCCTTATAAGACATAGGCTAGATCATGATTGGATGCTGGAACTGAATGAATGAATGACGTAATGCTTCAACGAGTCCTGCGCGAGAAGCTTTCTCCAAGTACGCGTTCTTGCGTTGCGTCTTTGATATTTCCAATTGTCGTTCTATGTATAGGTGCGTGCACAGACGGATGCGTTTGGAGCATCTCCCTGATATTCAGTGGCATAAACGGTGCATTTTTAGGATGCTGTGTCAGGTTAAAATGAGTGGAATTCGTGTATTTTGTTGTGATTCCTCATTGAGCGGTTTTCATTCTGTGGCTATGCTACTTGTGAGGTTTGTTGAGGCACGCTAACACCTGTTGACCCGGCTAAAAACACATGTACTTCAAGCTCGAATTGCTCCTATGGTAGGAAAATCAATTCTTCAATTATAGAATTTACATATCCATCAGGGGGCATGAGTAATTCAGTACATTTTTTAACTTGCTATTATTTACATCATTAATCCCACTAAATTAAAGCGCCAAATCGACATCCCTAATATATTGCAACGCTTGAGCAACGAGGCAGACGAGGAGATGCGGATCCAAACGCAGTTTAAACTTTATTTAATTAACAAAACAGGTAAACACAATGGAACAACCCACAATGGGGAAATCAAACATAAAAAAAACTGCTAACTAAACACGATGTAAACAAACAGAGGACTCGGGAAGGAAACACACACCAGGCTGACATCAAACAACGATAGACAAGGACTGAACAAAGAAACAGGGTATAAATACATAAACATGGGAAAAAGGGCCAATGAACGAACAGAACTCAAACAAGATAACAAGGTGATTAACAGAAGCAAACGGCAAACTAATGAGGACAGGTGAAAACAATGACAGAAAACACGAACGCTAACAAAGAGACTATGGAGTTACATAAGGGACTAAAGTGAAAACTAAGAAATGCAAACGTGACAAAAATGGCAAACAAAAGGGCAACAGTGAAACAAGACAGGATATACATAACATATATGTACTCTATATAAAATGTGCATAACCCTCATGTGTCACTGTAATATAATTTAATGGCCCTATGTTTCGTGATAATCACCCTAAAGGTGGGACTCTGCTGTCCCAAAGAGAAGTCGCTGTGGATCTGGTGTGACCCATGTTTACGGAACTAAATGTAAAAACGAAAATGTTATTTGTAGTGGATTTGAACAGTCAGTGGTGTGGGCGGATTGACTCATCTCTATATGACCCTTCTACAAAACTCCAAAGAGTTTTATTCTATTTCTGACAGATTTGACATTTGCAGCTCGCTCACTCCTCCAGTTCTGATCGCAGCGGGCGGGGCGTTACAGCAGTAGTGCCCGCCGGGGGGAAAGATCGCATGCGTCAGTGATCATCGACCTGCAGTGGAAACTCTGGCCAGGGAAAGATACTCTGAAATGTTCAGAGCTGTGAAACACCGACCACAGCAGCCACACACACACACACTGAGCTGGTCTGGTCTGGGTCTCGGTTGTATGTGGTGTTCCCCGTCATTAACGCATTATCCAGCACAGTCTGTCTGGTCCTCAGGGAATCCCCTGTACACACACAAACCAGCATCTGCATGTGAGCGTCTTCTATCATGGGTGCATAATAGCTTGTACCATCTTGGAATATTTTGGTTTGTGATGTGCATCTCTCAGAAAGCTTCAAAGCATGTTTAAAATGGGCCACGCACTGGATTAAAGAACTACTTTACTCAAAAATGAAACGTTAAGGATCATTTTCTCATTCTAAACCCATGTTTTTCCATTGAATACAAAAGAGTTGTTGTTTAATTAAGGGATTTCCAATACCCATAGGTTTGACCTAAATGCATGGTAGTTATGGCTTGCCAAATGCATCATTATTGTGCACTAAAATATTGACATGTTATTGCATTCACTATTACAGTGGTACATCATGATGTTTACGCTGCTCTTTTCCATGCAATGACGGTAGACAGTGACCAGGTGCTATCAAGCTTCAAAAAGCATCATAAATGTAGCCCATATGACACACAACAACTTCAATTTCACAGAGTTACCGAATGGCTTCAGAAGACGGCAAATAAATCGCACAAGTTTCCAAATTTTGACGATGGGGCGCAACGGGGCTAAACGCCCTCCGGGTGAAAGGAACCATTGATTTTACAGTATTCTTCTCCTAAAACACCAAATAACAACAAAAACTCTTCCTCAACTTTCCTAGAGGTTTGCCACTATTCGCTGTTAAAGTTTCCCGATTTTGAGGTCATTTGATCTAGCGTTTAATAACATTTAAAAAGTTGCAAATTTATGTAGCTAATGAAAATCCCAGAATACTTATTTGCCATTTGCAGTTTTGTCCATGGTAGTAATATCAAATGTTTTTCATTAAATAAGTCCAATAAGTGAATGGATAACATTTGAGGTAAAATATTGATACACTCAGCTAATTTGGAGAACTGTGAAATTTGGTTGGGTTTTGAAGACATGTAAGAATAGCGTGGTGTGATGCGGTTGCTAAGGTGTTCTGTGTGGTTGCTAGGTGGATGTTTACTGGCACAAGCCAGAAGAGTCCACCGTCAAGTCGGCTTGGATCCCTCCATCCATGTAAGTCTTATTGGAAAAGACCACAATAATAGACAATATAAATATCACTCACTTCATAGACTTCAATGTATTCTGCAGCTCTGACACGAGTCATGTGATGACCCTTTACACGTATAAACATCACTCACTTCATAGACTTCAATGTATTCTGCAGCACTGACGCGAGTCATGTGATGACCCTTTACAATGTATAAATATCACTCACTTCATAGACTTCGATGTATTCTGCAGCACTGACACGAGTCATGTGATGACCCTTTACACGTATAAATATCACTCACTTCATAGACTTCAATGTATTCTGCAGTGCTGACACGAGTCATGTGATGACCCTTTACACGTATAAATATCACTCACTTCATAGACTTCAATGTATTCTGCAGTGCTGACGCGAGTCATGTGATGACCATTTACTCGTATAAATATCACTCACTTCATAGACTTCAATGTATTCTGCAGCTCTGACACGAGTCATGTGATGACCCTTTACACGTATAAATATCACTCACTTCATAGACTTCGATGTATTCTGCAGCGCTGACACGAGTCATGTGATGACCCTTTACACGTATAAATATCACTCACTTCATAGACTTCAATGTATTCTGCAGCGCTGACACGAGTCATGTGATGACCCTTTACTCATATAAATATCACTCACTTCATAGACTTCAGTGTATTCTGCAGCACTGACACGAGTCATGTGATGACCCTTTACACGTATAAATATCACTCACTTCATAGACTTCAATGTATTCTGCAGCGCTGACACGAGTCATGTGATGACCCTTTACTCATATAAATATCACTCACTTCATAGACTTCAGTGTATTCTGCAGCACTGACACGAGTCATGTGATGACCCTTTACACGTATAAACATCACTCACTTCATAGACTTCAATGTATTCTGCAGCGCTGACGCGAGTCATGTGATGACCCTTTACAATGTATAAATATCACTCACTTCATAGACTTCAATGTATTCTGCAGCGCTGACACGAGTCATGTGATGACCCTTTACACGTATAAATATCACTCGCTTCATAGTCTTCGATGTATTCTGCAGCACTGACACGAGTCATGTGATGACCCTTTACACGTATAAATATCACTCACTTCATAGACTTCAATGTATTCTGCAGTGCTGACGCGAGTCATGTGATGACCATTTACTCGTATAAATATCACTCACTTCATAGACTTCAATGTATTCTGCAGCGCTGACACGAGTCATGTGATGACCATTTACACGTATAAATATCACTCACTTCATAGACTTCAATGTATTCTGCAGTGCTGACGCGAGTCATGTGATGACCCTTTACACGTATATCACTCACTTCATAGACTTCAATGTATTCTGCAGCACTGACACGAGTCATGTGATGACCCTTTACACGTATAAATATCACTCACTTCATAGACTTCAATGTATTCTGCAGCACTGACACGAGTCATGTGATGACCCTTTACACGTATAAATATCACTCACTTCATAGACTTCAATGTATTCTGCAGCACTGACGCGAGTCATGTGATGACCCTTTACTCGTATAAATATCACTCACTTCATTGACTTCAGTGTATTCTGCAGCACTGACACGAGTCATGTGATGACCCTTTACACGTATAAATATCACTCACTTCATTGACTTCAGTGTATTCTGCAGCACTGACACGAGTCATGTGATGACCATTTACTCGTATAAACATCACTCACATCTGCACATTAATTATTATTGACTCCAGCCAGGTCTCCTTAGCAACCAAATTGGCCCGGTTGCTAGGGAAGGTAGAGTCACATGGGGTAACCTCCTCGTGGTCACTATAATGTGGTTCTCGCTCTCGGTGGGGCGTGTGGTGAGTTGTGTGTGGATGCCGCGGAGAATAGCGTGAAGCCTCCACATGCGATACGTATCCGCGGTAACTTGCTCAAGATTCGTCCTCCACCACCAGGATTGAGGCGAGTCACTACACCACCACGAGGACTTTGGGCGCATTAGGAATTGGGCGTTCCAAAATATTTTTTAATTAACCTCTAATCCTAACTCATAAGTATGAGCAACAGTGATGCTCAGCTTGACTTAGCAAACACCACTTGTGCTATTTTACACTGGTTCCAGGAACAAGCGTGTCTTGTGAGATTAAGATGCAGTACAGGCCTTGCAATTCCAGCCACTTTATTCCATTCGCTCGGTGCGGGGATCAGCCAAGCAGGAGGAAGACGCCAGACGCCGAGCTTTCAGCGTAGATGAAGCCGTACCACACCAACAAACCCCTCGTTGCACCGCTGCAGAATTCACGCTGACACACACCACGCACGCCAAACAATGCACAGTTAATAGTTCAGTACATTAACCTCGCGGGAATGGAAAAGGCGGCAGAAAGAGAACGTGAAGTGTTGTTGAATGGCTGGCGCAACATGAAACGCTTCAGCCTGGATCGGATTCCACTGTCGACTCTGTGCCACACAAAGCAAATCAGACACATCATGCGGCTATTAATAGCAAGAGCGGAGAGCACAAATGAAATACAGACACTGGATGAGTGTATGTGTGTTACATACCATGTACAACGTTTTGTGAGAAATGTTGCAGACATGACTTCGTGTCGAGAGGAAAGTTAGCCTGTAAACAATTGTTCTCCCAAAAATTGGAGCTTATATATACTTCTAATGTCAAAAATGTTTAATCTTCAAAAGAAGTCCACTTGACTTTCTCAAACCTCATGGGCACGTCTGCATGTTCATACCCAATAGCACTTTATTAACAGCAAATGGGTGAATAAATCGTTATTTTTCCACTAGACTGTCATTCAATTACTGTACATATGAAGTGACAACTTCCTCTTTGAAGTGGGCGAGACGTAATCAGGAGCATCTTGGGCTTATTCAATTAGCTTAGGCTGGTATTAATTACGGCCCTTCAAAGGAGCTTCTTTTGTAGCTGTATTGCGTCCCATATCTGTCTATTGCAACTCCGTCTCCACAACAAACTACGCACACATGTGGAAGCATTTGAACTGTGCCGTTCAGCGCTTGTAAGGCTGCAATAAAGCGACAACTCTAACTATAAACACACAACATACTGCATCATCTCTCAGACGTTTGCCAAGCTTTGATGAGCAATTTCACATCTAGCTGATGAGTTTTCTGCATGTGTACATGAAAGGTCTTTTGCTCGGGTGCCGATGTGGACACAACAACGGGAAACATCTAAAACACCTCACAGCAAGAATAGTTTCATTTTTGCTATTTTTGCTGAGACACAATATGTGTCATGGGTGTAGTTTGTGTCATTGACTCACAGATTCAGGGGCGTTCACACTGACAACCATCGGAAGTTGTCTGTTTTCAATGAGAGTTGGCGACCACAGCAAGTTGTGCAATGTTTGTAACATTTTATAGTTGTCACGGCAACTGATGGAGTTACAAGTGGAATGCATTGTAACGATACATTGTAACAGTTTATGCTGACGCTTAAAAACAATCAAAGTGTCCGTTTGAGAAAGATTTCAACTGGACGCCGGTGTGTTTGTGTGTGTCCGTCCGTTGGACAGGCAAGCAGAGGAACATGTGATGTTGAGCCCCGGGCTGACCTTATAACATCCATCTTCTTTGTCATGTGTTCAAAGAGACGGATGTGTGTGAGGCGGGACGCCTGGTATGAGTCTGAAATAACTGCCGTCCACAGAAACCACAGAAATGTACCTCTGAAGGGGGGAAAAAAGAGCTCAGGAATTCGATTGACCTCCTTATGTTGTGTGTGGAGCGCTTTACAAAACCTGGCTGCAGCATCACACAATATCTGCCAGGTGAATTTATTTCCACTGACATCCTGATAAATGGAAGCATGTACATGTGGAAGTTCACAGGAAGTCGTCAAAGTTTCGGATCAAAGCAGGAAATGTCGGGCACTCAGAACGGACCACACAGCTGTGACCAGCACCAGAAAACTCCAACCGACCTGGAACAAACTCAAGAACTCTCCGGATTCAAGCGATCTGTCTCAGGTCCATGCCAGCACCTTCAAAAGTTCTTGCTACAACAACGTTTGAGTCTTAAACATGCCAGTTTTATATGTAGCCCCGTGCAAGTAGTTCACACCACAAAAATAAAAACCCAGCCATCACTCTCCATCTTCATGGCAGTACCAATCAGATTTTTTCCCAGGAGTCGGGGTGCACCGATCCACCAGGAAGCGTTGTCGTATTTACAAGGTAACTGTCTGCTATAATGAGTGCTTTTGAGAAAGAAATAATCATTAGGTCAAACCTTCGACGCAAGGAGTCATGTGACAAAACAACATGGCGCTGATCACAGCGGAGTCTATCTTTGGGAGACATTGAAACCTGTTTGAGTCAAAAGACTAGAGTCTCTAGCTTTCAGAGGCTAGGATGAAAATAAGGTGCATTTCAAACTGTTCTGAGACCAGTGTAGACAGACAGCACACTGGAGTTTAAGTCATGCACTAAATAGGGAGCAAGAGAGCATCCTATAGCTCTCCTATAACTGTTCTGAGGTTAAGTCATGCACTAAATAGGGAGCAAGGGAGCATCCTATAGCTCTCCTATAACTGTTCTGAGACCAGTGCAGACAGACAGCACACTGGAGATTAAGTCATGCACTACATACGGAGCAAGGGAGCATCCTATATCGCTCTATAACTGTTCTGAGACCAGTGCAGACAGACAGCACACTGGAGGTTAAGTCATGCACTAAATAGGGAGCAAGGGAGCATCCTATAGCTCTCCTATAACTGTTCTGAGACCAGTGCAGACAGACAGCACACTGGAGGTTAAGTCATGCACTAAATAGGGAGCAAGGGAACATCCTATAGCTCTCTATAACTGTTCTAAGACCAGTGCAGACAGACAGCACACTGGAGGTTAAGTCATGCACTAAATAGGGGGCAAGGGAGCATCCTATAGCTCTCCTATAACTGTTCTGAGACCAGTGCAGATAGACAGCACACTGGAGGTTAAGTCATGCACTAAATAGGGAGCAAGGGAGCATCCTATAGCTCTCCTATAACTGTTCTGAGACCAGTGCAGACAGACAGCACACTGAAGGTTAAGTCATGCACTAAATAGGGAGCAAGGGAGCATCCTATAGCTCTCTATAACTGTTCTGAGACCAGTGCAGACAGACAGCACACTGAAGGTTAAGTCATGCACTAAATAGGGAGCAAGGGAGCATCCTATAGCTCTCCTATAACTGTTCTGAGACCAGTGCAGACAGACAGCACACTGGAGGTTAAGTCATGCACTAAATAGGGAGCAAGGGAGCATCCTATAGCTCTCTATAACTGTTCTGAGACCAGTGCAGACAGACAGCACACTGAAGGTTAAGTCATGCACTAAATAGGGAGCAAGGGAGCATCCTATAGCTCTCCTATAACTGTTCTGAGACCAGTGCAGACAGACAGCACACTGGAGGTTAAGTCATGCACTAAATAGGGAGCAAGGGAGCATCCTATAGCTCTCTATAACTGTTCTGAGACCAGTGCAGACAGACAGCACACTGAAGGTTAAGTCATGCACTAAATAGGGAGCAAGGGAGCATCCTATAGCTCTCCTATAACTGTTCTGAGACCAGTGCAGACAGACAGCACACGGAAGGTTAAGTCATGCACTAAATAGGGAGCAAGGGAGCATCCTATAGCTCTCTATAACTGTTCTGAGACCAGTGCAGACAGACAGCACACTGAAGGTTAAGTCATGCACTAAATAGGGAGCAAGGGAGCATCCTATAGCTCTCCTATAACTGTTCTGAGACCAGTGCAGACAGACAGCACACGGGAGGTTAAGTCATGCACTAAATAGGGAGCAAGGTAGCATCCTATAGCTCTCTATAACTGTTCTGAGACCAGTGCAGACAGACAGCACACTGGAGGTTAAGTCATGCACTAAATAGGGAGCAAGGGAGCATCCTATAGCTCTTTTATAACTGTTCTGAGACCAGTGCAGACAGACAGCACACTGGAGGTTAAGTCATGCACTAAATAGGGAGCAAGGGAGCATCCTTTAGCTC